>NC_133618.1:609783476-610083476 GCF_048593235.1 Sminthopsis crassicaudata
TATGCAGCAAAATAACTGCATGGACATGTATACATATATTGTATTTAACATATACTTTAACATATTTAACATGTATTGGTCTACCTGCCATTTGGGGGAGCAGGTAGGGGGAAGGAGGGGAAAAGTTGGAACAAAAGATTTTGCAGTTGTCAATGCTGAAAACTTACCCATGCATATATCTTGTAAATAAAAAGTTATAATAAAAGAAGTGTCTGAGGTTGGATTTGAACTCAGGTCCTCCTGAGTTCAGGGCTGATGTTTCCATTGCCTCATGTAGCTGCCCTGTCAGCAGCTATGTTATTAATGCTAATACCAATACAACAGCTGCTGACTTGGACCTCCCTGCTATGGTGGGGCCATACCCTTATTTTTAATTACTTCCCCTCAGAAAAGATCTAAGTAGAAGTCTTGCATTAACGAATGAGAAACATTGCTGTAGACTATTAGTTCTAAGCAGAGTTATTAAATTAAACCAATCCCTCTCTCATAATGCTCTTGTTGGCTGTGCAGAGAAATCTGAGGTATTATAACAAAAGGGTAAATGAAAGTAATTGGCCTGGGTTTCTCTACTCTGTCTTTATTGTGTATATCTGTCAGCTGCAAAATGTTTGAAGGCTTTGGACATCCCGGACAGGAACAAACTTCACAAGTTTCTCTATTTAACTAAAGAAAGGCAATCAAGAGAAGATAAACATCTACTTCACTTATATGTTTATTTCCTCATTTTTTTAATACTCAATACTCAATAATAACTCATATTACCTTATGGTTTGCACAGTACTTCTCTCACAAAAAGTTATGAGGTTGTTTGCACCACTGTCTATCTACCCAGGTTACTTATGCCTTCGGAATCCAATTCTTACCGTGCAGCAACAAAATGGTATTTACACACATAAATTGTATCTAGGTTATACTGTAACACATGTAAAATGTATGGGATTGCCTGTCATCTAGGGGAGGGAGTAAAGGAAGGGAGGGGAAAATTTGGAAAAATGAACACAAGGGATAATGCTATAAAAAAAATTTACTCATGCATATGTACTGTCAAAAAAAATTATAATTATAAAATTAATTTTAAAAAAAAATTTGGAAACAGAAAAAAATTTATTAGTTTTTTCATTTTGCAGATGTGGAAACTAAGGCTTTGAAGTTAAGCATCTTCTCATGGTCACAAAACTAAAAGATGTCTGAAGCAGCTGTTGAACTGGCGTTTCCTAAATCCATATCTAACACTCTATATTACACTGCCACCTTGTTCTCATGAAAGATCTAAAACCTTTATGAGAATGATCTACACACACTGAAGACATCCTTGATGAAGATTCGAGAAGGAAATAGGCAGGTTTTCATAAATAGTTTTCTATAGAATTCCACAAGTTCACAATTATCCAGTTGCCTGTAATGCCAGAGAAACTGAGCAAGATAGAGATTAGAGAGTATTTAATAATTTATTAAATGGGAGAGATTTACTGGGATCAAATGGATCCATGGTTTGGTCCCAGGGCTGAACAAGACTATCGTTTCCAAGAATCCAGCAAACAATGAGAGTTCTCAATGACATATATGGCTCAAACTCAGGATATATTGAGGTGGAGGCGGAGTTAGGGGCAGGAAAGGGGACTTTGACAATCCGGTTCTCACAGGGGTATGGGGGAGGTGCCCTGAACATAGGGAGAGGCATTTTGATAAGATGGTATCTGACATTCCAGTAGTTTGGGATGGGGAGAAGCATTCTGATATTCCAAAACATAAATCTTTTATCCTTATAAAATATTCTGATAAAGAAGGAGGGGAGGTTTTGCAGGACTGAGAAGCAGGGAAACTGAGTCAGGACTGGGTCAGGATAATTATGGAAACTGAGAACTGTGGCATAACATGACCAAGATGTAGAGAACATAATATTATTTTTAAAAAGCATCCTCTTAAAGTCTCTAATTCAACAAACATCCGACAAAACTGCTTGATAAATGACAATGCATATAATTGTATTTAATTGTTCTCTGGTTGTCAAAATAAATTAAGGCTTAAAAAAGAGAAGTAGGCTTGCCAAGCAGTACACTCTTTGTGTGCTATGGAGGCTGTTCAGCACAGAATCCAAAAAGGACAGAGATTCCCCTAGATGATAAAGTTTCTATTTGCATGTGATTATTATGCTGATTGCATCAAGTCTTCAAATACTATAAGACTTAGTGAAAATCATGGCCACACAAAGAAATGGGCCTGATAGGATATACCAAATATATACCTATAGGGCAGAATATGACATGCTATTAGAGGGGCAGTCCATTGAGTTAATTCATTAATACTACTACCTTTGATAGGCATTACATATGAATAATAAACTAAGTTTATAAGAGAATTGGGAAACCACATAGTAATTTTAATTATCCCAAGCTACTCTCCAAAATAAAAACAAAATTCCAACACCAATATAATTACAATGATGAATGATCTTCCAAATTGTGAGTAATTCAAAAGTCAGTAAAGAAAGGCATGGTGAGTGCAAGTAAATTTCAACACGTAGCCAATAATGATATATTCAGGAAGTGGTATAACAGAATATCACCTAGGAAATGTATGTTTAGAAAAGGAAGTCTGGTCTTTTAGAGAGAGCCTAGAATAACAGATGATAGCCTTAGGACTATTTGACAGTCATTAAACACTCAAAGATCTAGAAGTCCTCTACTCTTTTAGGCATTGAGTAAATCCAAAAGATTTATGAAAGGGTTAGGACACTAATTATGAAGCATGTGAAGATAAAAGATGGATTATGACTTACATCATCATAGGATACAATATGGAGCACTCAAGTTGAGAAAATCAAAGCTCTCCTGAAGTGTGGAAGTATCCACCATAACATTTTGTTTTCTTTTCTTTTTTCTTAAAGATAGTAATCATTGGACAACTGAGTAGCCCTGTAACATTTTCTATTTATTCCATATGCTGAGCAAGAAATCAAGTATTCATCTTTCCTTTTGAATATCATTTGGTTAACATTACAACCTGTTAGAATTCAGGTCACTCTTCTCTGCCTTCCTTTGTTAAGTTCTTTTTCATTTATGTCTTACTCTTTGTGACCCCATTTGGGGTTTTCTTGGCAAAGACCCTATATTGGTTTACCATTTCCTTCTACAGCTCATTTTACAGATGAGGAAATCAAGGCAAACAAGGTTAAATGATTTGTTTAGCCTCATACAGCTAGTAAGTGTCTGAGGTCAGATTTGAAGGCAGGAAGATGAGCCTCCCTGTCTCTAAGCCCAGTGTTCCATCCATTACTCTATCTAGCTTCTTAGCTCAGAGAAACTAGGTCAACTATTTGACAAACCATCCCTGGATAGTCAGACCTTATCTTAAATTTTACTGGTTCTTAAGGGATAGGAAACTAGAAAAGGAAACAGAAGAATTACTTCAGTATCTTTGCCAAGAAAATGCCAAGGGAGATCATTTAGAGTTAGACCAACTGAACAACACCAAAAAACAAAATAAGGGTTTGGAAATAAATAATTAGGACACACTATTCAAATATGAAAAGGGCTATCTTGTGAAAGAGAAACTACATTTATCCTACTTTTATCCAGAAGAGAAGAACTTAAATTACTGAAGGGGAAGTTAAAAGGACAATGATTTTGGCTCAGCAATAAAATTTACTTATTCATCTGAAAACAGAAGGGCTTTCTGGTGACATTAGTGGTAGTGGAAAGTAGATGTGACCCCTTGACAGAATGTGGTAGAGAAAAGACTTCTAAAAAGTGAGGGGTTGAACTAGAAGCTTCTAAAAACTCTTCTAGCCCTAGAATTTTCTGATTGTGAATCCATAGTTCTTCTAACTGTTGAGAGTCTATGAAAATATACTGCTTTGCATGTTTTAAACTTTTTTATCAAAAAAAACTCCCTTTTTTATAAAAGGGAATGAAATAAATAAAAGCATGGAGGAGAAAAATACAACAAAACAATGTGAGACCTGGCATTACAATATTCTCAGCAAGAGTAACTGTCTCCAAAAAAGATGCCCCTAAAGCTCAGTGGTTCTGAGCTGGCCTGAAGTAAAAAGAATGATTAATGTTGGAAACTTCTAACCAAAAAGGCTAATGGGCATCTTTGAGTTTTCAGTACCACCAAAAGAACTACTATAAATATAGATATATAAATAGGACATTTTCCTATTTTTTTTGTTTCCTTTGGGTATAGACCTAAAATGGAATAGCTGAATCAAAGAGCATGCAAAAATTAGCGAATTTTTCTATGTACAGTCCAAAATTGCTTACCAGAAAGGTTGCACCTATTCAGAAATCTACCAATAATGCATCAATGTGCTTATTTTCTAAAAGTCCTCCAACATTTATCATTTTCCTATTTATTATGTTTGCCAATCTGATGAGTGTGAGATAGAATTTCAGAAATGCTTTGATTTTCATTTCTCGAGATGGTAGTGATATGAAGCATTTTTTAATAAAGCTATAGATAGCCTAGGTCTCTTTCTTTGAGAACTGCTTATTTATATCCTTAGACCATTTATCAATTAGAGAATAGCTTATTTAAATCAGCTCCTTACATATCTTGGAAATGAGACCTTTATCAGAGAAACTTGTTGAAAAGATTTTTCCCTAGTTAATTATTTACCTTTAACCTTAACTTTATTGGATTTCTTTGTGCTAAAATTTAATTTTATCAAATCAAAATTATCCATCTTATTTTCTCTCTCTCTCTCTTTCTTATTTGGTCATGAACTTTTCTTTTGTCCAGACATCTGATAGGCAATTTTTTCCACAATTCTCTAATTTGTTTATGAAATGATCTTTTATATCTAGGCCACATATCTAATGGGAGCTTATTTTGGTAAAAAGTATGAGTACTGATCTAAATCTAATTTCTTCCATATTACTGTCTGATTTACCCAATAGCTTTTGGATTATTTTAATAACATAGAAAGTCTTTATCCCAGTAGCTCGGGTCTTTGTATTTGTGTAACATTAGGCTACTAAATGTATCTACTTCTGTATATTGAATGCCTAATCTATTCTGATTAATACATATATTTTTTTAATCAGTACTAAATTGTTTTGAGAATACTGCTTGAAATATAGTTTGAGATTTGACATTGCAAGACCCTTTTCATTCTGACTTTTTCATTATTTTCTTGATATTATTGACCGTTTTTGCCTTTATAAGAATTTCATTTTTTTAGGTGTATAAAGTAATCTTTTGCTATTTTGATTAGTATGGCATTGACTACTTAGATTGATTTAGGTTGCATTTTCATTTTTATCATACTAACTTGTTTTACCCATAAGTGATTTGAATTTTTTCAATTATTTGGATCTATATTTCCATAGCAGGGGTTTGCAAATGTAGTTATACAGTTTATATATATATATATATATATATATATATATATATATGCAGCTATTTTGAATAGAATTTATCTTTTTATCTCTTACTGTAGAGTTTTATTGGTGTTTTATAGAAATGCTGACAATTTATGTGAATTTTAAATACTCTTCAAATTTCATTCATTTAATTTTTACTTGTATTAAGGAAGATAAGTAATAAAAAGCAAAAAGAAACAGAGATTCTGGGGTGGAAGAGAGTACTGTTCTGAGAGTTTAAAGAGAGGGAAAGAGAAGGGAAGGCAAAATGAATATTAGTTTAAAAAAAAAAAGGGAAGAAGTGGGCAGAACTTGCTATTTCTCACAATTGAGATGTAATTTTAAAAGAAGTTTATAAATATAGAGGAAGAAATGCGGGGGACACCCAGAGAAACCAGATTCTTAGGTGAAAGAAACAAAAGAGGGTTGAGTATATACACACAGAGTTCGGTGGTGAAATATATCAAACTCTGTTGATTAACTTTCAAAAAAGAACTGTGGATCAATATCATCAATAATCTGCGCAATGTGAAAACAAAAGATCAATATATTTTTTTAAAAAGAAATGGATCAAAATCAACAGGAAGAAAATCAAAGAAAGGAACACAGAGTGGGTTGAGAAGAAATTTAATACTGGGGTGGGAATATGAAGCAAAATAAACTTCTTGACCCAATGCAGGAGATTAAAAACAAAAAGAAACAAAGCAAAGTACTAGAATATAAAGAGGTAACTAAAATTTGCTCTTAGACAATTGAAGAAGGGCTAAATTGGTGATACAGAAATGTAATGTAATATTATTATGCCATAAAAATGATAAATGGAATAGTTTTGGGGAAATGTATGAAGATTTGTATGAATTGTACAGAGTGAATTGGGTAGTACCATGAGAACAATCTACACAAGGAAAGCAACATTATGGAGAAAATAACTTTAAAAGACTAAAGAATTTTGATCAATGGAATAACTCAGAGAATCCATGAAAAAGTATATTAGCCTTTTCTTGAAAGAGAGATAATGGACACAGGATCCAGAAAAAGATGTCCATTTTTAGATATAGCCATTAGGTAGATTCATTTGGTTTAACTGTGATTATTTCTTATAATGGTTAATAGCAGGTTCCTTCCATCTTAGAATAAGGGGGTAAGATTCCAGAGAGAGAGAGAGGAGAGAGAGAAAGAAGAGAGAGAGAGAGAGAGAGAGAGAGAGAGAGAGAGAGAGAGAGAGAGAGAGAGAGAAAGAGAGAGAGAGAGAGAGAGAGAGAGAGAGAGAGAGAGTTATTCATTGATACTTTGATTTTTTTTAAATGCACAGTGGAGAACAGAAACAAGTTTAGAAGAATGTACAGAGAAACAGTTTTGAAAGTAATGTATAGAATTTATTCTATCCTTTTTTCCCCTGGAAAAAACAAAGGGTCAGAAGGACAAAAGATGAACAATATCAAAGGAACAATGGAAAAAATGTAAAAAAAAAATAAAAAATTTTAAAAAAGGAGATTTAGCATTACCAGATCTTAAACTTTATTATAAGAAGTAATTATCAAAACTTCCTAATATTGGCTAAGAAATAGGATGGTATACCAGTGGAACAGAGTAAACATAGAATATGCAAAAATAAATGATTGTATTTGACAAATGGAAGATTTAAACTTTTGAAATAAGAATTCATTATTTGGATTAAAAAATTGTTGGAAAAATTGGGTATCAACAAGCATACCATTTATCGAGATAAGGTCAAAATGGAAACATGACCTAGATATAAAGGTTTATAAAATAAGAATTAGAACATGGAATATTGCCTACCATATTTATGGACAGGAGAAAAATTTATGAATAAACAATATAAAGAGGATTGTGAGATGTAAAATGGGTAATTTTGATGACATTATATTTAAAATGTTTTGTATAAATGAAACTAATATATCCAAGATTAGAAGGAAAGCAAAAGTTGGGGACGGGGGAGAGATTTACAGACAGTTTTCTTGGATAAAGGTCTTACATTTCAAATATATAGAGAACTTCGTCAAAAGTATATAAGAATATGAGTTGTTCCACATTTGATAAATGGTCAAAGGATATGAATAAGCAGTTTTCAGTGAAGAAATGAAAACTATATACTCACAAGAAAGAATGCTCTAAATCATTATTGACTAGAGAAATGCAAATTGAAACAATTTTGAAGATCTCACACCTATCAGATTGGCTAAAATGATAGAAGGGAGAAATGACAAATGTTGGAAGTGAAGTGGAAAACTTTGGCTATTAATATGCTGTTGGTGGAAGTGTGATCTAACCCAACCATTTTAAAGACAAATTCAGTCTGTTTTCCAAAGTGATTAAGGAAAAAGGAAAACTACCTACATGTTCTAAAATAATTATAGCGACTCCCATTATAGTGGCAAAGAACTGGAGGATGCTCATCAATTGGGGAATAGCTAAACAAGTTCTGATATGTGATTGTGATGGAATATTTCTGTGCAGTAACAAACAATGAGCTGCTTTTCAACAGCAAGGTGATTCAGGCCAGTTCCAGAGTTCTTGTGATGAAGAGAGTCATCTGTACCCAGATAGAGGATTGTGGGGACTGAGTGTGATCACAACATAGTATTTTCACCTTTTTTATTGTTGTTTTCTTACATTTCTCATTTTTTTCCTTTTTGATCGATTTTTCTTGTGCCCCTTGACAATTATGGAAATATAAAATGCACATGTTTAATATATTGGATTACTTCCTGTCTAGGGGAGGGGGTGGGAAGGGAAGGAAAAAAAAATTTGGAACAAAGGGTTTTGAAAAGGTGAATGTTAAAAAGTATCTATGCTTATGTTTTGAAAATAACAGCTTTAATTTAAAAATAAAGAAAAAATAAAGAAAAAAAACATGGAAAGACTTGCATGAAATAATGAAGAATGAAATCAGCAGGACCAAGAGAACAGTGTATTTAATAATAGCAATATTATTTAAAGAACACTTGTGACAGACTAAATTATTCTGAGTACTATAAATATTCAAATCAATTATGAAGGACTTATAAGGAATAATGCTATCCACATGCAGAGAAAGAATTGATAAATAAAAGTCTGCATATTATGGTGTTTATGTGTATGTACACAGACATGTATAATCTCTGTGTGAATGTATGTACATTGTGTAGTGTATATATATATGTGTGTGTGTGTGTGTGTGTGTGTGTGTGTGTGTGTGTGTGTGTGTATACATATAGTCAAATAATGGCCTTCTTTAGTGCAGGATGGGAGAGGAGAGAGAAAGACAGTTTAGAATTTGAAATGTAGCAAAAAGAAAATAAAATCAATCGATTTATTATTATTTTTTTATAAAGCAAAAGGTATGAATTGGAGATTTATATAGAATTCTCTTTTGATGTTCCACTTTGTATATGGAAATGCTTGTGTGTGTGTGTGTGTGTGTGTGTGTGTGTGTGTGTGTGTGTGTGTAAGTTCAGAATAAAAGCTTTTTTTTTCCAAAAAAAAATTCTTACAAGGTAACTGGTATTGACTGAAGAAAGACAAGGTCACAATTTTATTTTCTAGATGACAGAACCTCTTACCTATTTAATATACTTTCTTGGTTTGCATCTGCCTGGTGTGCATTTTGGATTTTTTAACTGACCTATGGTATAAGGCACTTCCTCTATCAGTGTAAGTCATACTCCTTCCATACATTCTTATTTTATGAGATGTTTGCTCAAGGAAGTTTAAGAACTGTTTTTTATGGGGAGGGAACTTCAAACTTTAAATTTAATTTATATTATTTATATTTATTAATTTATATTATTGTATTTTATATTATCATATTATATTATTAATTTATATAATTAATTTTTATTGTTTATATTTATTTAATTTTATCATTTATATTATAAATATTCTTACCATCATATTAAGTCTAAACAATCAATAAGACAATAAATCAAGCCCTGATTTGTAGCATTTGCTTATTTCTGAGGTGTCGATGCTCACAATGAACATTTAACAAATGAGAGGTGGGGCAAACCAGCTGTGACATAACCTTGTGTCTTGTCCCTAGCTTCCCAGCCTGGCACAGTGCCATTTACAAGTAAGAAGCTATTTAGCTGCTTATTATATATATATATATATTTTTTTAAAGTAATAGTCATTATCTTGACTTTCCTTATATTTCTTTTCCTTCTGCCTTTTACCATGGATTTCTTTCTTGTAAAATATAACTTGAACATCTATGTAATAAGCAACATAAATTTCACCATTTATCTCTGTACAGAAATAAGCAGTCACTTGGTATTCTCCCGCCTACTCACTTGCTACCTAGGACACGGGCTGAAGAGAGAAACTAGCACAGAAAATGTGAGATTTTCTACCACATATGGACTCTGCCACACAGAGTGCCGTGCAGGTTCTAATTGGCAGTTATAGGAATGACCCTGACAAACAGGAGGCAATCAGGCTAGTAAAAGAATTCAGATACGATGAAAGAACTAGAGCATTAGAACATTTCAGAAATGATGTGATAACTGGATTCAGGTATTTTAAAAGTTATTACCTGGAAGAGAGATTAGATTTGTTCTGCTAGAACCCCAGAAAACAGAATTAGGACTAAGAGATAGAATGTTTAGGCTTCAGGGGCAGGAAACACTTCCTAACAATTAGGGTTCTTCAAAAGTAGAAGGGGCTTCCTTGGGAACTAGTGAGTTCCCCTTCAAGCAATAATGTAAGAGACGTACTAGAGGTTTTCTTTTCAGTTATGTGTTTTCTGAGCTCTCATATATCTCTGATATTTTGTAACCTTAAATCATCTAGGCAAATGGATTTATTACCCTTTTAACTGTGCCTTTTTTCCTACATATTTGTGTTCTGCTGGGATCCATTGACCCCTGCTACTTTGACTGATTAAGGCTTTTATGGCCTCATCACCTGCCTTATTTCACCTCCTTGCTATCTAATTGATGATCACACAATCAGACTTTTGACTTGTCCTTTCTCTAGGGAGTTTTCCCTACTCTTGGTCTTTGTGGACTTTGACCAGAGCTAATTTGGAGCTCAGGAATGCTGGAGGAATTGGAGCTATGACTAGGGACATGCAGGTTCCTGGGGCATGACATCAAGGGCAGGGAGTGAAATAGGCTTCTCTTTCAATTGTTTCCATCACTTAGCCCAATACATTGGTCTAATTTCTGGGTCAAATGAGGACCCCAAAAAGTATATACAAAGGTATATAAAGAGGAAATGCAAAGGAGAGTGAATTCTAATATCATTCAGTCAAGAGGGAGAATAGGTAAAGGACAAGTCTTGGAATCAGGAAGACTTGGATTCTAGTGCTGACTCTAACATGTACTAGTTGAAACAACAGACTTAACCTCTTAACACCCTAGACAGCCCTCTAAAACTTTATGTAATAGTTGAGAGGTAGATCCGTTTTGGTGGAGGGAGTTCCTAACTAGACCAGAAATTGAGCTGCCCTAGCTGTTTATCATAGGAGCTATATTTTGCAAAATAAATTTGCACTCTTATAGCCTCTGCTTTAGAATTTAAAGCTAGGTCAGAATGTTCCCTGTCTTATGTATAGCATTGGAAGAAACCTAGATTCAACAAAACAAACTAACAAAGATGCAAAGTGCGCCTGGACATAAACTACAGGGTTCTAGCTGCAGTTCCCTCACTCAGACCTACCCCTTTACCCTCATCCCATACCTATGCCCATCTCCTAGCCCACTATCTCTGAAACCAAGCATCTGCCTGCACTTTGCACAGTTCTTTCTAAAGAGATGTTATTTTTAAATTTTAATTGTATTTGAGCAGAAGGGTGTGGGGAGAAAGGAATGAGCAGTTAATCAGTAACAGATACAATTCTAAAAAGCAGCTAATAAACCAGATGTCCCACGATGAGCTTGGCTCTGTAGCTGAAGGTCAATAAAGATCAGTTTGGCATTCAGCACCCCCTAGAGGACTTGTTCATATGTAATGTAATGGAAAGAATTCAAATTCACTTGGATGTGGATTCTTAAGATCCATGTTAGAATCATGGGATTGAGATCTAGAAGGTTCTTCAAATTCAATTAAATTCAACAAACACAAAACTTTTACTTACTTCTCCTTCCTCCATCTTGGTTTATTGGTTGAGATGAAGGAATTGGAATAATATCTGCTCTCCATTGCCATTTGCAGGCTCATTCTCTATCTCTGTCATTCAGTTACCTCTTCTCCTTTGCTATTCATCCAGTCCATATTTATCCTCCAAGTTCTGCTATTATCTACCAACCTTCTAGGGTTCAGTGCATTTACTTCCCCAATTCCTTCCTTCATACTAAGGGACTTCAACAAAAATATTGATAATCCTTCAAACCCTAACACTTTCCTGTTCCTCAATTTACTCATTAGCCATGACCTACTCCATTGCCCACAAGTGTTCCACTTCCATTTTCATAAATTCTCAAATTCTTTTTTCTAATCATAATTTTCTTCTCTCCATCTTCCCTTCTGTTTTACAACCCCTAATCCCATTTTCTGTTTTCATTTGACTTTCAGTCCCTCCATCCCTTAGTTCTTTCCCAGGCACTGTCTGGGTTCTTTTCCTTTCTCTCTCTTTAGTCCTTGGTGACCCAGTTCAACTCTACATCATCCTCTACTCTTGAGTTCTTTGCCCATTATCCAATCCTTAATTATGCTATGGAGATACATGGAACTATGGGAAGATCCTATCTTGGATTTGACAAAACATGATCTTAATTTGACCCTCAGTATAGTAAGGCAATCCTTTTACTTGTCCCAATCAATTCACTATCTCATTCACCACCATGGCCTTTCCAAATATTTTTATCCTTCTTCAAACTTCCTATAGCTCTTCTCTACCCCCACCTTCTCAGTGAAAATCTTGCCTTGTGTTTCACTGAAAAAACTGAAACCATTTGCTAAGAGATCCCTCTTTTCTCCT
This sequence comes from Sminthopsis crassicaudata, assembly GCF_048593235.1. Taxonomy (NCBI): domain Eukaryota; kingdom Metazoa; phylum Chordata; class Mammalia; order Dasyuromorphia; family Dasyuridae; genus Sminthopsis; species Sminthopsis crassicaudata. The sequence continues at coordinate 609,795,765 of NC_133618.1, forward strand.
CCTTATCTCATATCACTCATATGTTTCCCCTGTTCTATCCTCCTTCATTCCTGTCTCACATGAAGACATAGCCCTTCTCCTCTAGCAATCTTCTCCAGTAGATTTCCCACTTGATCATCCTCATCCTCACAATAATTTACTTCCCTATCTATAGCCATCCCCTCCTTCTTAAAAAACAATCACTTCATCCATTCCCATTATCTTTTATCCTATATTTCTCCCCCCCTATTTCATGACTTCACCTCCTTGAGAAAGCTATCTACAGTAGATGCCTATACTTCTTTTCTTCTCATTCTCTTCTTTACTCCCTGTGATCACATTTCTGACCTTCTTATTCAACTGAAAACACTCCAAAGTTACCAAAAATCTCTTCCTTGCTAGATCTGAAGGCTTTTTATTGATTCTCATTCTTCTTGACTTACCTACAGCCTTTGATTTTGTCAATATTTTCCTTGATACTCTTTCATGACGCTAATTTCTCCTGACCCTCCTCCTACCTGTCTGTCTGATCATTTATTTTCAGTCTACTTTGCTAGTTCTTCATCTAGGTGGCACCTATTAACCATGGATGTCCTCTAAAATTTTGTGGTGAACACTTTTGCCTTCTCTATGTATACCATTTTACTTGGTAATCTCATCAACCCCCATGGATTCAAATTTCATTTCTATGCAGATTATTCTCAGCTCTAACTTCTCTCCTGAAGTCCAGTCTAGTATCTCCAACTGTCTATTGGAAATCCCATACTTAATATCTTAAATTCAACATGTTCATATCATGACTCATTATCTTATCCCCAAAACTCTCCTTCTTCCTAACTTTCCTATTAATGTCAGGGCATTACCATCTTCTCAGTCACCAAGGCTTTTATTTCAACTAAGGCATCCTCAATCACTCACTCTCATTCCTCACATATCTTTTCCCCAAATATTGTCAATTCTAACATTTTCAGATATACTTCCTTCTTTCCCTTGACACTGCCAGTACCACTGTACAAACCTTCATCATCTAAACTAGCTTACTGATTGTTTTGCTTGCCTTGAATCTCTCCCCACGCCAGTCTATCCTCTGTATCTAACAAAGAGATCTTCCCCAAACACAGTATCATCCCTACCTCCCCCATTCAAAAACTTCCTGTCATCTCCACAATAAAATATAAAACCCTCTATTTGTTTTTTTTTTTAATTTTTTATTCATTTAGAACTTCAATACAAAAAGAACCCCCCCCCAAAAAAGGGAGCATGTCCATATACGCAGCACAACATAAAAAGAGATTCAATATGAAATCATAAATTTCCATTTCACAGTTTACTTTTTTTTGGAAAACTATCTAATAAATACTACATATCATTTTCAAAGCTATCCTGCTTTTCTGTACTTCTAAGATTTTTTATGCTGATGTACATTTTTTGTTTTTTCTCCCTCCCTCCTTGTCCTACCCTAGAGAAGATTACCATTGACAAAAATATGCATATATGTAAAACTCTACTATAGATACTTCTGTTTATCTATTCTTTCTCTAAATGTCTTTTGTACTTAATCCGAGTATTTATAATGCTCAAAATTTAATTAGTTGGTCAAAATTGTTTTAGAACAATATTGTTGCTAGTGTGTACAATGTTCTCTTAGTTCTGCTCATTTATTCTTCATTATTTCAAGAAAATATTCCCATTTTAAAAACTTAATTAGTTCATCATTTCTTATAGTATTCTATCACAATCATATAGCACAACTTATTTAGCCATTCCCCAATTGATGGGCATCCCCTCAATTTTCAGTTCTTTGCCAATACAAAGAAAGCTGCTATAAATATTTTAGAACATATAAGGTCTTTTCCTTTTTCCTTAATCATCTTGTTCAAATAGATCTAATAGTGGTATTGTTGGGTCAAAAGTTATATACAATGTTATAACTCTTTGAGGCATAATTTTAGATTGTTCTCCAAAATGGTTAGACCAGATCACAGTTCCACCAGCAATGAATTAATATTCTAATTTTTCTAGTTCACTCAGTTTGTTGTTTTCCTTGTTTATTATTTTAGCCAATCTGATAAATATAAGATGTTATCTCAATGTTGTTTTAATTTGATTTTTCTAATCATGTTTTCATATGACTATATACAGTTTTAATTTCTTTGTTGAAAAACTCTCTGTCATATCCTCTGACCATTTTTCAATTGGGTAATGACTCATACTGTCATAAATTTGACAAAGTTCTATCTATTTTTGAGATAACAGATCTTTATCTGAGAGACTCTTTAATTAAGGCTTTTTATTTTCAAAATATATACATGGATATATTGTAATAGATATATAAAATTTTATGTTCTAAATTTTTTCCTTCCCTTCCTCTCCCCTCCTCCCCTCGATAGCAAGTAATCCAATATATATTAAACATGTGCAATTGAGGAACTCTTTATAAAAATTTTATCCCAATGTACTGTTTTCCTCTTAATCTTGAGAAAATTTAATTTAGTTTGTACAAAAACTTTAAAATTTAATGTCATCAAAATTATCATTTATATACCACTTTATTTTCTTTATTCATAAATTCTTCTCTTATCCATAAATATGATAGCTAACATGTTCCACATTCTTCTAATGTTCTTATATCTCTCTTTATATTTAAGTCATGTATCCATTCTGATTTTATCTTGGCAAATGGTGTAAGATATTGGTCTATATCCGATTTCTGCCAGACTATTTTCTTGACTTTCCAAAATTTTTTTACAAAATAACGAATTCTTATCCCAAAAGCTTAAAACTTTACATTTGTCAGATACAATGTTATTATAATCATTTGCTACTATGTATGGAATATCTATTCTGTTCCTTTGATCTACCTTTCTATTTCTTAGCCAGTACCAAATAGTTTTGACAATTAGTGCATTGTGGTATAGTTTAAGATCTGGCACTATTAAACTCATATCTTTATATTATTTTTCATTGATTTCTTTGACATTTTTGACATTTTGTCCTTTCAAATGAATTTAGTTATTTTTTTCTCACTCTGTAAAATGTTTTGAATAATTTAATTAGGATGGAATTGAACAGACTAATTTAGATAAAATTTATCTAATCTGAAGGCAGAATAGTATAGTGGACAGAGGGTCAGGAATACTTAGGTTTAATATGACTATCAACTCTGGACAAATGATTAAATCTTTTAGTTTTCCAAAACAATTCTTTAAGCCTGTGTATTATAGATTCTGCTCTTCAGTAACAGAAAGGGTTTCCTCACTGTGAATTCTCTACATTAATGAAATTACAAGTCCAGACTAAAAAGGGAGTGAAGGGTAGGAAGGATTTAAGAATTTAGGATACAGTTCAACCTCTTTAAGACCTAGATTGGTGAAGTGACTTTTGCAATGTGACACAGCTAATAAATGTCAAAGCTGAGATTTAAACACAGATGGTTTGTTTGCCTTTCAAACCAGTATTCCTTCTTTTATCCTGTCCTGCCTCAACATCTACCCTATGTTTCCTGACTCCAGATCTATCCAGTATCTTTTCTAGGATACAAGGCTTGATTCCGTTATTCAGAGCTGTTGTCTCTTCCTAGTTTTAGCAAACTTGTGTAAATTATCTTTCCATGAGCCCTCATCTATAAAACAGAGATGATGATACTTGACTACTTCTCTCCATCCCTCCTCTGTTGACCAACTGAACTATTTCTATACTGTATATGAAAGTGTTGTAATAGGCTACATTCATCATTCACTCAACAAACAGTTAATAAGGGTCAGGCATTAAGGACATAAAATCAGTGGGAGGATGAGTTATCCTGCACTGTCTAAAGGAGAGCTGATTGTTAAATATTTAATATAAACATTTACAAATCAGAAATCAAGACTTGTTTTATGGTTTTCTTGATCATTTCTAGACTTAAGAAAGTGATGGGGAAATGTTAGTAATTCAAACTAATTTAAAGTATATCATGAAGAGTTTTCTTTTTCAGAGACCTGGTTGTTAAATATTTACCAGCAGATTCTTTACTATAATGGCAAAAATGAAACATTCCCTTGCCCTTGAGGAGTTTGTTTTCTACTGAGAATATTATTTCCCTTTCATTGTGCCCTGTTTATGTTACTATACCATAAGGAATTTCTCCCTTCCTCATTTTTTCATCATAATTTGGTTAGTCCTTTTACCCTTTAGTCTACCAGAATGGGTAGATCAGTCATGGTCTCCAAGACTTTTTCCAATTTTTTCCTGGCTGCCATCTCCAGAGGAAGAAGACACATCCTTGTGACCTAAGACTGGTATTCTTTTTGGAAATGATTATAGTACCTTGGAAGATAAAACTATAGGATCACAGATTTCAAGTTAGAAGAAATAATAGAGGTCTAGAATTCTACCTACTATACTCTATTGTTTTTGTCTTTAACCTTCACTCTGTTACATTTCAAAAACAGAACAAGTCCCTTAACACAGCATAAAAAGACTTAGCAGACGGTTTCCACCATATTCTGTTTTTTCTTTTCTTTTTCCTTTTTTTCTTTTAGTATATATTTAACATTGGCAATAATAAATTATTGCTGCAGGTGGTACAGTTAGCTTCAAGTTCTCACCATCATCTTCTCTCCCTGTCCTTCTTTGTTTGAAGAAAGTTAGTCAATCACACATTGTTATAATAATTACCTCATTTCTATCTTAGAAGCAATATGATGGCTCCTTGGGTCCACTACAGTCCCCAATGTTAATGTTTTGTGGAGTTAATGTCTGATAAAAAAGTTGATAGTAAAAAACACAATATCTCAAAGCCCCCAGTTTAGGAAAATTTCTAAGATTCTGGCAAAGGTTTGGCTCTGTGCCTTAATTTAAATTTGTGTTTATCTTTGTACTAAACAAGCAGAGAAGGGGGAAGTTAGGGAAAGGATTGATCTTTTTTTTTTTTTTTTTTTTTTTTTTTAGAACTTCTTTCAGTTCTTGAAGTGGTGGAGGCAACCAATTGCTTCAGCCTGAATCTTCTATTCCAAAGTACATGTAAGAGGAAATGAACAGCCCTTTCACTTTCTCCTTTTGCCATTTGTGCCTTCAATTCCTTCTGTTTCAGCAAGATAATCCTGGGTAGATTAGCCGTAGCTATTCTCCATGTCTGCTAGTGCTGCAGATTCCTTGCAATCCCCATGTCTTTTTTTCTAAGTCTATTTCGTGAGGTATCTCTTTAAGAACACTAGGGAAATGATTCAATTCTTCTTTCCAGCTCAAAGATAGTGATAATCTCAAATCAATCTCAGTACTGAGAGTGTAATGTCATCCCTCTCACCTACAAATCTCAAGAGCCAGTTACTTCTCAAAATCACGTAAATTATTTTTAGGTCAAAGGGCACTTTTAGAAATGATGAAAATAATCACTTTAGTATATATATTTACATGAGGTTTATGAATATCATCAATATCATTAATGTACTTTGTATGGGTTTGCTTTATATCAAAGCATACTTGGCAATGCGCTCAATGACAGGATATTCTGAAAGTCTTAGTGCAATATAGACTAATAATAGACTAAAACTGCACTCTTTTGGGACACTGTATATCTGTTACCATATTTGCAAGTCTATAAAAGTTCATTTTTAATACATGTGGAATGGAAAAATAAGGTCATTCCTTAGAATGACTATAGAAATCAGAGAAGCTGCAGTTTAAATCTGACACAAAAAATAAGCCAGTAAAATAAAAAGAGGCTAGAAGGATGAGTTCCTTAACTTTAGATTTGTGTTAAAAAGGGAAACTAGTTTATAGGCACAAAGCCAAGATTGGAGATGAAACTTAACTCTCATAGATATGGAAGTTGGGAAATATTTCTATAATGAAAGAGGAACTGTCATCTTCAAGAAAGACATGTAATTAAAAAAAAAAAGGAGCTGTGCAAAAAGAAAAAATCTCCATGATTAAACTTCCACCTTTGAGTTTTAATACCAACAAATTAGCTGACACCTAAGATCGATTCTAAACCTAATGATAGGTGATTCTAGATTGACATTAGCTGACTTCAAGCTCAGAGAAGAGATCATTTTTGGCAGTGTACTCTACTCTCCTGGAGTAGTAGATGGTTTTTCATGAAAAGAGTGAGTGAATGAGATACTGGAGGACAATCAGCTTGCCTTCACAATATTGTCTCATATTTATTCTGTATATATTTACTTTTATGTACAAATAATCTCTCCTACTAGACTGTGAGTTCTTTGAATAAAAATTGTTAATATTTCTTTCTCTGTGTCTCTAACATCTTGCAAAGTGTTTGGCCCATAATAGGTATTTAATAAATGCTTATTGATTAATTATATCAATATAAAAGAAAAGGGAAAAAAAGTAAGAGTGCTTCTTTATGTACTTCATATAGCTTTGTTTAGGACCCAATGCAATGCTCTGCCCATACATAATATGCATAGAATTTGTGATTCCATCAATTTAGGGAATTTGGAGTATGGAAGCCTACCTTTGATATAACTTAGTAGATAAGTCCTCTCAAGTTTCCTGAGGCAAATAGAATTTAAGAACCTTGTTGAAAGTCATCTGACTACTAAATGTCCAAAATCAGATGGAACCAATCTTCCTGATTCTCTCCCTTGTTCTAAACTGTCTCTACTAAGACGTTTAAAACACATATATTAAATTGATTTAAATTAACTTTTACCAGCTGGTGGTAAGACAAGAGTGTTTTTATAATCCTAGAGAACATATCAATGACAAAAAAAAACAAACAAAAAAATTATACCCACCTTAGGTAAATTTTATGAAATTGATCTATCCAGGAAAGACCTCACTCCCTGCTATATAAATTATTTGCTTCAAAAACTTGGACATCAGAGGAATACATAATAGTCAACCTGCTCAGAGGAGTCAGAACTGTTCTCCAGTGGGTACTAATATGGAACTTGGCTTAAATGTGCTTAGGTTTAAAATCAGTCACCAGAACAATGAGCCAGGAGATATAGAGCTCCAAGGGATCCTTGATATGTAAAAAATCTTTACAGGAAAAAATGGCAGAAAAGCAAGAGATAAAAAGCAAGAATAGAAAAGAACCTTTCAGAAGAAGTGGGCGTGATGAAGGAAATGTAAGGCTATCTTCAGGACTTTGAGAATGATGAAGAGACAGCATAGATGAGGAGATAGAACACACATTGGCTCAGGAGTCAACGAACCTGTGCTCAATTTCTTTCGATGATATTTAATGATCATTTGATCTTGGGTAAGTCATTTAACTTGGGTTACTTGATCTGTAAAATCAGAGAAATAGAATAGATGATATCTGAGTTCCCTCCCAGTTCTAAACCTATGTTCCTAGGAGAAAGTAAAAGGATTGTCTGAGTTGAAATTGACTTACCTAGAAGACTTAGGAAAACCTAGAAAATTATGATCTTTCATTTTTCTCAGAGATATAGAAGAAAGGATACTAGCTGTGCCTCCAAAGAAACTCAAAGGAGATTATTAGCCTGGAAAGAATGGCAAGGCTTATTAAAGTATTATTAAATATGAAATAAATATCAAAATCTGTCTTTCATGTATGAGAGACTCTGGGTTCAGTAGATGGCAAAGCCAGAGATGTTGGGGGCCTGACATAAGCAATTGGGTAGCTATTGTCTGAGAATTAACCATGATCAGGGTGACCCTAGTTCAGTTAAACACATCTCCATGTTGATAAGAGGGAAGGGAAGGAGTAAGAAAGGAAGGGAATAATTATTCATTAAGTTCTGAATATATACTAGGCATCCTGCTAAGCATTTTTGCAAATATCTCATTTGATACAACAATCCTATTAGGTAGATGCTATTATTATTTCCATTTTACAATTGAGGAAACTGAGGTAGAGAAGAGGTTAAATGACTTGGCCAGCATCATGTAGCTAAGTATCTGGAGCTGATTTGAATTCAGGTCTTCCTGATTCTGCTCAGTCTCACAGTACTACCTAGCTGCCTCTAAGAATATTGTATACACAGAAAGTATTTATTATTTGTCATAATAAATAAACTTTATTTATTTATTTATTTGTTATAATAAATAAACTTTATTTATCATTGTCTTATTCTATGACAATAGAGCAATAACTAGAAGACGACAATATAGTCATTTCTCAAGTCACAGAACTTATAAAGTGACAAATTAGATGATTATGAAAATATTTTTAAATTTTTGTTGTTGTTTAGTCATATTCAACTTTTGGTTCCCCTATTTGGGACTTTCTTGGCACGGATACTAAAGTGGTTTGCCATTTCCTTCTCCAGATCATTTTACAGATGAGAAAAACAAGACAAGAAGGGTTAAATGACTTGCCCAGGGTCACACAGATTTGAACTCCGAAGGTGAGTCTTCATGACTCCAAGCATGCCCTATGGTGTCACCTAGCTTCCCTACTGTACCATCTAATTGCTAATTCTTTAGCTGCATGGTATCAACATTGCTCAGCATCCAATTAATGAGGAATAAAATAGGAAACTATCAGATAACAGATTGGAGTGAGCTCCTTGACTGGCTCAAAGTGATTCTCATTTTCCTCTTGTCTGCATCCCAAATAAGATATTTTAAAAAATCCCCATAATAGTTCTTATGACACAGGGAACTCAGACATACTTGAAACATCATAGTGTTAAGCAATCTACCTGAATCTACCATTGGAATCTACAATTCATCACCAGCCCTTCCCTTGTGAGGTCTGGTTCATGGGGGATTTCTGGGCCAGATGACTGGCTGAGGGGAAGACATTCTGCTCAAGTATCTTACCCTCATTACCACTAACCGATGAAGTTTGCACCAAACTAAATAATGACATGCAAATTCAACAAGAAATCACAGCAATGGTGACTGATGGATAAGGCCATTTGTTTGGCTCCCTCATGGCCAAGCCAGTTTTCCTAGTCAGAAGGTGGTGACTATTCATTGTGAAAACATTGACATTCTACAGAAACTCCTTGAAATTCCTGGCTTTTCTCTGAAAATTCACGAACACAAATCCCCTCAAAGGCCCCTATTTATTACTTCTGAGTCCCTGAACTTGATTTTCAGGAGGATGGCAAAAGAGAAGTTTTCTTATAAGGTCAAGAGAGGTCAGGCAATAGCTCCAGGTATTTGATGGCAATTACTTACCCAGGAACAAGCAGCGCCACAGGTTTATCTCTGCTAAAGTCACCCATCAAGTTTGCCAATTTAGGGTACCTAGAATGAGGGTGGCTGCAAGCACCAAGTAGTGACTGCTACATTGGAAGAGAAGAGGAAAGAAGTCAAGATGCATTATAGAAAGAAAGCAAGCAGAGAATTTGTTGTTATTGTTGCTGTTAAATCATTTTCGACTCTGTGACCCTTCTGGGGTTCTTCCTGGCAAAGATACCAGAATAGTTTGCTATTTCCTGCTCCAACCCATTTTATTGATGAGGAGACTGAGGCCGTGTTAAGTGACTTGCCCAGGGTCACACAGCTAATAACTGTCCTGAGGCAGGATTTGAACTCAGGAAGAGGAGTCTTCTTGACTCCCTACCTAGTACTCTATTCATTCCACCACCTAGCTACCCTGCAAAGAAGAAGATGAAAAGTAAAATCCACAAATATACACACCATACACGGTGTGAGTCCAAGGGAATCTGAGCTCCCCCACAACTAGATTTTTGGCTCACCCTTCTTTCTTACAATACTTCCATGATGGAGAGACTGAGGGACCCTACCTACTCTGTAGATCTTTGGGGGTGTAAAATGCTGAAAACATATCTTTGTCCCTGGCTTTAAAGAAGGGCAGTTGAAAGTAAAATGGCTGCCTCTAAGGAAGGAATGGTTTGTCCTCCTGGGATTAGTGGATCACAGAATGTTGTTGACTAAATGTACCTGCTCTTTCCCTTTAGGATAAAAAAACCCCGCGATTTCAGAAGGAAACTGGGAGCAGGTGAAAAGATCTTTGAGACCCAGGACTGTTCTTGAGCTTTGCATCAACAGCTTAGATGCTTAATTAATGTTGGCTGAATTATTTTAAAAATCCATTGCTCTTTCTAGGGCTCCACAATGCTTTACACATACTATATAGTTTGTGCAAGGTCACATAGCTAGTAAATGGCAAAGATGAAACAGAAATCCAGGTCTCTGACTCCCAGTTCAATTTCCTTTTCAATGCACTAATGCTTGATTTTTTTTTCCAGAAGCATACTTGTTTTTTTTTTTTTAAATAACTCTTTGCTCGCTTGCTTTTAAAAGTTCTTCTAGCTTTATCCATTTAAATAACTCTGCAATCTTTAACTCTTCTTGTCTCCATGGAGAGCTTTCAAATGCTGATATGTATAGTGCGCTAGTGGTGAGGGTTGTTTGTTTTTTTTTTTTTAAAGAAAAGGAGAAAACAAGCTCTGTTGGTTTCAGTATGTAAATGTCATCGCCATGAATTCATTTTCCTAGAATCATTTTCTTCCTAGATTACTACATTTTCCTCTTTTATGAGGTAGGAACACAGTACTATTTCTGAATTAATTTCCACTCTTTAATTAGGAAAAAGGCAATAAATATAATGATTGTTTCAAAAGACACTGTGAATAAAAGAGCTGTCAAAATGGATATCCTTAGACCAATAGATTGAATTCAACAAACATTTATTAAATAATACTGGGGACACAATTGTGAAACAATATAATTTTGCCTTTCAAGAAATTTACAATCTTTTACAACTTAAAAAAACCAAGACATTGCCTGACCTCTAAAAACGGAGTCACACAATCTCCAGAAATACAAGATAAGGAGATCTATGGAAAAAAGACTGATTAAAGTGTATATAGTTCTCTTTTCCTGCTCACTAGAGAGGTATTCAAGATCTATGATTTTATCTAGGGATATTTTATCTTTGAGTCCCTGGAGAGATTGAGATTAAATGGCAAGGATGATCCAGTATTTGAATTTTCTCTTAGGTTTTTGTTGTTAGCCATTTTCGGTTCTGTCCTGACCCCATTTGGGATTTTCTTGGCAAGGACTCTGCAATGAGTTTGTCATTTCCTTCTCTAGCTCATTTTACAGATGAAGGAACTGAGGCGATCAGGGTTAAGTGACTTGCCTAGGGTCACATAGGTAGTAAATGTCTAAGACCAAATTGGAATTTAGGGTTTCCTGACTCCAGAACTGTCATTCTACTCATTGCACTACCTAACTGCCCACATTATATAGATACAGATATAGATATATAAATTATAGATATAGATATATACAAAGTCAGGGACAAAGATATGTTTCCACCATTTTACATTCCCAAAGATCTAGAGAGTAGATAGGGTCCCTGAGTCTCTCCACCATGGAAGTATTGTAAAGAGAGACAGAAAGAAGGATGAGCCAAAAATCTAGATTTACATAGCTTAGGTTCAAATCTAAAGAGATTTCCCACTAATTATTCTGTTGGACCCACCTCGGTTCTTCACTCAGAGGATTAGACAATAATCCAGACTTTTCTTAACACTTAGAAAATTACAATAGCTGCTAGTGGATGCCTCTGCTTTAAATCTCTCTAACCTCTATCCACCTACCAAAATGATCTTCCTATAATATAGCACTAGTATGACCCTGTCATCCCTCCCTATTTAATAAATTCTATGAATTTCCTATTAACTTCAGAATCAAATATAAAATCCTATTTGGGAAAAAAAAAGAGGAAAGAAGAAGAAGAAGAAGAAGAAGAAGAAGAAGAAGAAGAAGAAGAAGAAGAAGAAGAAGAAGAAGAAGAAGAAGAAGAAGAAGAAGAAGAAGAAGAAGAAGAAGAAGAAGAAGAAGAAGAAGAAGAAGAAGAAGAAGAAGAAGAAGAAGAAGAAGAAGAAGAAGAAGAAGAAGAAGAAGAAGAAGAAGAAGAAGAAGAAGAAGAAGAAGAAGAAGAAGAAGAAGAAGAAGAAGAAGAAGAAGAAGAAGAAGAAGAAGAAGAAGAAGAAGAAGAAGAAGAAAAATCCTAGTTTTTTAAAAACTCTTTATAGTGGTCACTTCCTACCTCTCTAATCTTCTGAGACTTTTAATCCCCTCCAGATACTCTTCAATCCAGCCGAAAGTAAACACAACACTCACAACTCCAAGCACTTTCACTGCCTGTCCTCCAGGCCTGGAAGACTCTCTCAGTCCTCATCCCTGCCTCCTGGCTTCCCCTGCTTCCTTCACATCTCAGCTAAAATCATACTTTCTTCAGGAAGCCTTTCCCTGTTATCCTTAATCTTAGTACCTTCTCTCTAAAGCTCCCTTAAATTATCCTTTAAAGACGTTTTGTTTGTAGGTGTTTGTGCATTGTCTCACCTGCTAGACTATGAGTGCCTTCAAAACAGGGACTACTTTTTGCTTTTCTTTGTCTCCCCAGCACCTAGCACAATTCCTGGCACATAGTAGACACTTTCTCCTCTCTCCCCAAATATGTTTATATTTATTTCATTAAAGATCTCTGTTACATATAAAAAATTTTTAATTCCTATTTCTGTAAGGATTCTGATATAGATTATACATGTGAAGTCACATAAAACATTTCCATATTAACCATGTTGTAAAAGAAAACACATATTTCCCTCCCCCTGAAAAAAAAACCATAAGAAAAATAAAAGAATGTTTTGATTTGCATTCAGACTCCATCTGTTCTTTTTCTAGAGGTAGACAGCATTTTTCATCCTAAGTCATTTGGAGTTATCTTGGATCTTTGTATAGTTAAGAATAGTTAAATCATTCAAAGTTGACTGTCATACAGTGTTATCATTGCTGTGTTCCCTTGGTTCTGCTCATTTCACTTTGCATCAGTTCCTGTACGTCTTCCTAGGTTTTTCTGAAAGTATCCTTCTTGTCATTTCTTATAACGCAATAGTACTCCATCACATTCATATATCACAACTTGTTCAGCCATTCTCCAATTGATGGACATTTCCTCAATTCCCAATTCTCTGACCCTATAAAAAGAGCTTCAATTAGGAGCAGCTAAGTAGCACAGTGGATAGTCCTGAAATCAGGAGGACCTGAGTTCAAATCTGACCTCAGACACTTAACTTCCTAGCTGTATAACCCTGATCAAGTCACTTAACCCCAATTGCCTCAGAAAAAAAAAAAAAAAAAAAAAAAAAAAAAAGAGCTACTATAAATATTTTTGTGCAGTAGACACTAATAAATGCTTGGTGATTGATTAATCTTTTTTATTGATCTTGAAAGTGAATTTTGCGTTGGAATTGTTAGTCAAACCCCTTCTCTCATTGGATTGCCTTCTCTTCTATTTTGTGGCTTGTTCCCTAGTTTGTCTTCCAAGCCCAGAGCCACAACCTTGCTCTTCTTCTCTTCAAAAATCTAGGCTCAGAATTTGGAACTATGCTCAAAAAATTATCAAACTGTGTATACCCTTTGATCCAGTAGTGTTATTACTGGGCTTATATCCCAAAGAAATACTAAAGAAGGGAAAGGGACCTGTTTGTGCAAGAATGTTTGTGGCAGCCCTTTTGTAGTGGCCAGAAACTGGAAACTACATGGATGCCCCTCAGTTGGAGATTGGCTGAATAAATTGTGGTATATGAATATTAAGGAACATTATTGTTCTGTAAGAAATGACCAACAGGATGATTTCAGAAAGGCCTGGAGAGACTTACATGAACTGATGCTGAGTGAAATGAGCAGAACCAGGAGATCATTATATACTTCAACAACAATACTCTATGATGATCGATTTTGATGGACGTGGCCATTTTCAACAATGAGATGAACCAAATCAGTCCCAATAGAGCAGTAATGAACTGAACAGCTACACTCAGCGAAAGAACTCTGGGAGATGACTATGAACCACTACATAGAATTCCCAATCCCTCTATTTTTGTCCGCCTGCATTTTTTATTTCTTTCACAGGTTAATTGTACACTATTTCCGATTCTTTTTGTACAGCAAAATAATTGTTTGGATATATATACATATATTGTATTTAACTTATACTTTAACATATTTAACATGTATTGGTCAACCTGCCATCTGGGGGAAGGAAGGGGAAAATTAGAACAAAAGGTTTTGCAATTGTCAATGCATATATCTTGTAAATAAAAAGCTATAATTTTTAAAAAAGAGTTCATTAACAATGAAAAAAAAATCTAGGCTCAGGAACTTGGTGTTTACTAGGAATCTGATGTTTAACAGGAAATATTAGCACCACCACCCATTTCTGTCTAAAAGACAGAGTCCAGTGACTCACTTTGCCACCTCCCTTAGTTTCAGCCATATATCAGCCTGGCCACTTGATTCTCTTTTCTCTTAGAGTCAGGCTCTTCTCTCTAGAAACTACTTGACTGTTCTGCCTCTGCCTTACACTACATGTCATCTGTAGAGATGTGCAAGTTTCCTGGGGAGGTCTGTAACTCTTTCCCTTCAGGATCTCAGATCTTCTCCCTGGTATTTACCTATTATTGGTGAATTCTCAACTACCTTTGGAATTTGACCCTTAGCAGATCTATCTACTCCATATAAAGATCTACAGCACTTTCATTTAATCCAATTATCTTCAATATGTTGGCAACTACCCATAGGCAGAAGATACTCATTTATACCCCCAATAAAGAGATGTGAAGAAAGTCCCACAGAGCCTTCAAAGCAGAACAAAGGCTTCATCCTTTAACCTCACCAGTTAACAAATTTAATTCAACTCCTTTCTGGCCACATTCTATATTAAAGTAAGTTTTAAAGCTATTTGTGATACCCTAGCAATCACTAAGAGATAGCTGTATATAGATAACTCTATCTTTAGAAATATTTCATATATTCAAATCTATGATCTCCTCAATAATATTGCAACAATCAATAATCAATCAATAAATATTTATTAAGCACCTACTATGTGCCAGGCTCTGTACTATATATGTGTGTGTGTGAAAAATAGCTTAGCAGTTAGTTAGACTAACCCCTTCATTTTACAGATAAGGACACTAAGTCCCATAGAAATGCCTTTGGAGTTATCCAAAGGATCCCTGTGCTCAGGGTCATATCAGAAAGGGCATTTGAAGACAGGTTCTCTGACACTAGACTCAATGATCTATCCAGGAAACTACAGTGACTCCATCTCATGAGGTTCCCAAAGGAATAACCTATCAGTTATCTCTTGTTCACCTCATCATCTCTTTTGTGAGATGTCATCTTATAATTCCTCACTTGTAATGTGTTGCAACCTGGTCATGTCCACTATTGGCTAATTGGTTTTCATTGTCTTTGGGTGATTCTCCTGGTCAATTCTTCAAAGACTGCAAGAACACTAAGACAATAGTAGTATGGAAAAGATGGACCCTTGTTTCCTTGACATATTTGAGGCCATTAAAAAATTTTTTTTCAGTTTCTCAAAGGTTGCTACTAAATTCTCGGCCTAACATAGTCTATTTACAATATTCTTGTAAATATATATATATATATATACATATATACATATTTCCATAAACATATATGTATAAATGCATATACAGGTGTGTACATATGAATATATAAATGAATAAACATATGTTTTTGTATACATGCATACATATGTGTGTAGCGAGCTATCGTCTCCAGAAGCTGCCGGATCGCTCTCTGGGAAGAGATCTGCTGTGTCTTCTACTCAAATCTCTCAGACAGATTCTTCTTCCTGTAATGAACCGTTGTCTCCAGGCAATTGCTGTTAACTCTTGTCCTTAGAAGTGACTTCCCTTCCTGCAGAGAGCCCCGTCAGGGCTGATGTAATGCAGAGTCTCTTCTTGAATCCTGGCTCTGAATCTCCTCCAGCTCTTATCCTTCTCCAGGTCGATCTGCTCTCTGCGCCCAGTGCTGTCTCTTTTATCCTCCCAGAGAATGGGTGTGGGATAATGCAAGGGCTTCTGGGAAGAACCACCCCAGCCAATGAGCTTGCCCCCTCTATCAAGTCAACCTGAGTTCTCACCTTGTAATTGTCCAGAAAACCTGAATTCTCACCTTGTCACTATCCAGACAACCTCAGTTCTCACTTAGTAATCCTAACATATGTGCATGTTTTATATATACCTGCATAAGTATGTATTTGTGTATATACATATACATATATATAGATGGATTCCCTTTTGGTTGATTATAAATCTCCTTTAGGAGATTCCGAAGCCTTCCAGTGCTTGATATTACTACCACAAAATCATACATTAACAGAAATATCTGGATTGCTTTTATGAAATTTCAAAATGATTTTATTATCTTCAATTCAATCCAATAAGAATTTATAAAACACTGACTCTGTACTGAGTTATAGGGATACATAGTCAAAATTAAAAAACAATACCTGCTTTCAAATAACTTCCATTCAGTTTCAAATCCAGCAGGCACCTTTTTAAAATAAAGATACTAATATATATATATATATATATAAACATATATATATATATATATATTTGCAACTATGCTGTGCTGAGTGACTGCAAGATATGTAATTTCACACTATGAAGAATTACAGGTAATGGTGATCCTAAGGACAGTGGAGAAGTACAAAATGGATGTGAGACTATTTGACAAAAACTGATGGGAAAATTGGCAGAAACTAGGCACTGATCATATCTAACACCATATACCAAGATAAGGTCAAAATGGTTTCATGATCTAGACATAAATAATGATATTAAAAATAAATTAGAAGAGCATAGGATAGTTTACCTCTCAGATCTGTGGAGGAGGAAGGAATGTGTGACCAAAAAAGAACTAGAGATCATTATTGATCACAAAATAGATAATTTTGATTATATTAAGTTAAAAAGTTTTTGTACAAACAAAAACAATGCAGACAAGATTAGAAGGAAAGCAATAAACTGGGAAAACATTTTTACATTCAAAGGTTCTGATAAAGGTCTCATTTCTAAAATATATAATTAACTCAAATTTATAAGAATTCAAGCCACTCCCCAACTGATAAATAGCCAAAGGATATGAACAGGCAATTTTCAGACAAAGAAATTGAAGCTATTTCTAGTCACATGAAAAGGTGCTCCAAATCACTATTGTCAGAAAAATGCAAATTAAGACAACTCTGAGGTACCACTACACACCTCTCAGATTGGCTAAGATGACTGGAAAGATGATGATGAACTTTGGAGGGGATGTGAGAAAACTGGGACACTGATACATTGTTGGTAAAACTGTGAATACATCCAACCATTCTGGAGAGCAATTTGGAACTATGCTCAAAAAATTATCAAACTGTGCCTATCCTTTGATCCAGCAGTGTCACTACTGGGCTTATATCCTAAAGAGATCTTAAAGGAAAAAAAGGGACCTGTATGTGCAAGAATGTTTGTGGCAGCCCTCTTTGTAGTGGCAAAAAACTGGAAACTGAGTGGATGCCCATCAATTGGAGAATGGCTGAGTGAATTATGGTATATGAATGTTATGGAATATTATTGTTCTGTAAGAAACGATCAACAGGATGATTTCAGAAAGGCTTGGAGAGACTTACAGGAACTGATGCTGAGTGAAATGAGCAGAACCAGGAGATCATTATACACCGCAACAACAATACTATATACATTGATCAATTCTGGTGGACATGGCTTTCTTCAACAATGAGATGATTCACTAATACTTAACGTGCAACAAGAAAATTGGATTTACACACATCTATTGTATCTGGGTTATACTGTAACACATGTAAAATGTATGGGATTGCCTGTCATCTAGGGGAGGGAGGGGAAAATTTGGAAAAATGAATACAATGGATAATATTTTTTTAAAAAAATTACTCATGCATATATACTGTCAAAAAATTTTATAATTATAAAATTTAAAAAATAAATTTAAAAAAATCACAAGGAAGAGTAATCAAGCTTACAAAATAAAGACTGGTCAAACTGAAATCACAAATTTAGAAGAAATAAAAAGAACTGTCAGAACCTATCATACACAGTTTGGGATCAACAAAACTGAAAATTCAAGAGAAACAGAAAATTAACTACAAAATTGTACAACACTTAAAAGAACAGAAAATCAAATAAAGATTTTTAAGTAATCCAAAAAACAAAACAACAACAACAACAAAAAAAAAAAAAAAAAAAAAAAAAAAAAAAACAAAAAACAATGAGATGATTCAAACTAGTTCCAATTGTTCAGTGATGAAGAGACCCATATACACCCAGAGATAGGACTGTGGGAACTAAGTGTGGATCACAACATAGCATTCTAACTCTTTCTGTTGTTGTTTGCTTGCATTTTGTTTTCTTAAGTTTTTTTTTCCTTCTTGATTAAATTTTTCTTGTGCAGCAAGATAACTATAAATATATATGGAATTAACAAAATCACACACACAAAATAAAGTAAACAAAGAATCCAACTCCAAAACAATTTTGTACAAGGCATAATTTGCATTTTTCTTTCTGCTTTCAGATCAGATATTGGTCCCCCAAAAACAACTCTTTAAAGGAAATGTATCGACTTATGTTATAGGAAAATGATTGTGATACATATAAGGAATGAATACTGAAAAGGTTTTATAAGAGTTTAATATCTAGAACAAAACTACGTCAGTGACAGCTGGCAATTGCTGGGACTTTAAAGTCATTCAGGTGAGAAATTGTGAGTTAAAGGAAACTGAAAAGGGACCTTTAAAAAAAAAAAAAGAATGGCATTTGAATGGTCAATTAAATCATTAAAACATGGTCCAGCGCCTTTGAACTCTTTCTGAACAAGGATCAGCATGAAACACAGAATGACATAGTTGAAAATACACTCAATTTGAGGTCAGGGGATCTGGATTTGAATCCAGGCTCTTTCCTGCTACTTTCTTGAATTTGGGTTGTCATTTGATCTGTCAGGCCTGCTTCCTTATGTGTAAAATGAAAGGACGGGAATTAGATGACTTTTTCCATGTAGAGCTAAATCTATGTTCCTATGACTTAAGGGCTGGTAAAGTTTAAATACATTTCACCATACCTCCATCACAATGGATCTGTGAGGTCATTAAAAAGGTACTCCCTTCTACAATATAGATATAACCTATCCCTTTATCCTCATCCTTGTCTAAGTCTTCTCATAAATATTCCATAGGAGCAAAGGTTATTATTTATTATTAATTTTTACTTTTATTCTGAACTTAAATGTCAAAGAGAATGCAAATTTGTATATGGAATTTAAAAAATTTACATGAAGCTGTAAGTCTCTGTTATGTACAACTTACTTTTTATATCCATGAATACTTTGTTTTTGTTTATTTCATTAAATGTTTCCAAATTACATGTAAAAACAATTTTAAGATTGATTGTTTAAAATTTTTAGTTTCAAAATTTGTCCTTCATGCATCCCCTTGAGAAGGCAAACAATATATTGATTATATATATAAAATCATACAAAACATAGCTCCATTGCAAAAAAAAAAAAAGAAAAAGAAAGAAAGAAAGAAAGAAAGAAAGAAAGAAAGAAAGAAAGAAAGAAAGAAAGAAAGAAAGAAAGAAAGAAAGAAAGAGAAAAAATATGCTTCATTCTGCACTCAGAATGTATCAGTTTTCCCTCTGGAGGTGCATAATATTTTTGATCATTGTTATAATACTAAGAGCAAGGGTTTTTTATCTGAAGTCTAGAACTTATTTTTTAATAGTAAAATAAGTATTGCAATATAAGTGGTTTCCTGCATATTCATTTGTATTTTATTTCATGCATTTCACAGTATTATTTTGAGAAAGGGTTCAGAGATTCCACCATACTACAAAAAGGATGTATGAAATGCAAAAAAGTTAACAATTCAAATTAGAGTATTCACTCAGTGTTTGGCAGCTTCTCTCTAGTTTTCCTGATGTTTTTCTTTTTCACATGGCTACCAAGAAAGCATGCAAACTCGCTGTTCCCACAGTACCAGCCTAACTTCTAGTTGTCTTCCTTTCTGATGACATAAATTTTTGCCAATTCTCTTGTATAATTCTCATTTAGTAAGATATTATAGTCTACTCCATCCCAGTATGCACCTCTTAGTTGCCCTTTGAATGACCCTCAACTTAAACTTTTTGGAGACTGGATTTCCATGATCTATATATAGTCTTAAAACATCACTAGCAGAATATCATCATTAAAGAGTTAATCCTTTGTTTCAGTGATAATTTTGAAGTTATTAATAGCACAATGCTGTTTTCCAAAGGCAATCTAACCTACTTTCTTTCTCCTATTCAATTCTGGGCCCAACTTATTGTCTATTTACAGTGTCTATACAAGATATATGTACTAATGAAGCAACTGTATGAGCTGTCCATATAATCATAGGGATTTATAGGCTAGACTATAGGCATTTTTCATTCACTTGTCCTCCCTCTATTCTTCCCTGTCTCCATACCAGGTGTAGACAATATTCTTTTGAGTGATTACAGCTTTCATTTAGGAGTCTCTCCAATATTCCAAGACAAAAAAGCATCTGGAAGACTTCACCATCTGTTTAAAAAAAAAAAATATATATATATATATATATAGATATCTATATACATATATCTATATCTATATCTATATCTATATCTATATCTATATCTATATCTATATATGTTTTCCATACTGATTGAGGATTTGTCCTCCTGTCTTATGCCTTGCCTAATATTAATGTAATGGAAGTTTGAGATATGTGGGGACCCATCAAAATGCATGGTTGTTGCTAGCCTAAATGTGTTCATGAGCAATTTGAGCCTAGTCTGACTCATCAACAGACTTAAATGTTCTAACTACACCAAATTTTCTGTTTGTCTGGATTTATACATTTGCCATTTTGTAGGACATGGTAAAATTATCCCTTTTCAACTCATTCTCTCCTACCCCATTATTGCCTAATCAACTAGCATTACTACCAAAGATTTTAAACTTTATTTGTTTTATTTAAACCTTTTTTGCTATTTTTAATTCTATAAGGTGTTTTGTCTCCAAATAAAGCAAAATTGATTTTTGTTGTATTAGTAAGCAAGTGTTTACTATGAAAGAGTGGAACACTCAAAGGAGAGAAATTTAAAAATCTATTTGAGACTAATGGTGTTAAACATGCATGAGCCCATATCATCACTGAATATCATTCATATCCTTAACCATTTATCAATTGGGATCAAGTATTCCTAATGAAAAGACCAGAGCTAAATAGAAAATTTGACTTTCAAATACAAGATTCTAAAAAAGCCTAAAAAGGTAAACAGAAAGGGGAAATCATAAGGATATTAATAAGATGAGAAGATGATACTTAGAAATGTTAAGAACTTTCTCATTAGCACAGTTAGAATGAATAGGTAGATGAGGGAGGGAGAGAGACAGAAAGACAGAGAGAGACAGACACAGAAAGACAGAGACAGAGAGAGAGACACACACACATAAAGAGAGAGAGACAGAGAGACAGAGACAGAGTGACAGAAAGAGAGAGAGAGAGAGATGGTATAGGGTTAATCGAATGTGTTATCTAAAAAAAAATTCAGAGTGAGAATAAAAAGGGAAAATAGAATGGACTCTATTTTTTATAATAGAATAGAATAGAATTATCTCATAAAAATTAAACAAACAAAAAAAAGGTTTTACAGTGGAGGAGAAGAGAAGGAAGGTGAGAGGAATGAGTAAACCTTATTCTCATCAGAATTGACTCAAAGAGAGAATAATATACACGTTCAATTGAATATAAAAAGGGGGGATGGGGATGGGGGGGAGGCGAATGATAGAAAGGAGGGCACCTGAAGTCTGAATTCAATTCTGAAGTCTGAAGCAACACACTTTTGAGGAGGAATAGGATGAGAGAGAATAGAATAAATAGGGGGAAATGCAGTTGGCAAGAGTAATTGTGCAAAAAAAAAAAAAAAAAAAAAGCATTGAAGCAAGTTTCTCTGATGATGGCCTCATTTCTCAAACATATAGAGAATTGAGTCAAATTTGTAAAAATAAGATCCATTCCCCAACTGAGAAATGATCAGAATTTAAGCATAGTTTTCAGATGAATTAATCAAAGCTATCACATGGGAAAAAAATCTCTAAATCATTGTTGATTGGATAAATGCAAATTCAAACAATTCTGAGGTACTCTGTTAGATTAGATAAGGGACAGAAGGGGAAAATGATAAATTTTGGAAAGGATGTGGGAAAAATGAGACATTAATCCACTGTTGGTGGAGCTATGAACTGCTTCAACCATTCTATAGAGCAATTTGGAACTATGCCCAAAGAACTATAAAACCCTTTCACTTTACAATGTCACTGCTGGTCTGAACCCCAAAAGAATTAAAAAAAACAAAGAGGAAAAGCACCTATATGTACAAAAATATTACTAGCTTTTTGGGGGATAAAGAATTTAAAATTAAGGGGATACCCATCGGTTGGGGATTGGCTGAATAAATTGTTGTATGTGATTATGATGGAATACTATTGTGCTATGAGAAATAATGAGCAAGATGCTCTCAGAAAACCTGGGAAGACTTCCATGAGCTGATGCAAAGTGAAATATACTATGAACAAAATAACAGCAATATTATAAGATGATCGGCTGTAAATGGCATAACTATTTTCAGCAATACAATGATTCAAGACAAGTCTGAAGGATTAATTATATAAAAAAAAATTCTATCTGTATCCAGATAAAAAACTGATGGACTCTGAATGCAGATAAAAGCAATTTTTTTTTGCTTGCTTTATTCTTAGTCATTTTTTTTTCCTTTTGATGTTTCTTCTTTTACAGCTATGACTAATATGGAAATACATTCTACATGACAGCACATGTTTAAGCTAGATCAAACTGCCTACTTTCTTTAGAAGAAGGGAGGGGAGTAAGGGAGAAAAATTTGGACTCAATATATTGTAAAAATGAATGCTAAAAATGTTATTGTAAGGTATATGGGGAAAAAACAAAATATTATTATATAAGAAATATAAAAACAAGAACTATTAGACTATCTGAAAGCCATGATCAAAAATAGGACCTGGACATCATACTTTGAGGAATTGTCAAAGAAAAAAAAAAACTCTTATATCTTAGTAAAATAGAAATTTAAAAAAAATCCACTGAACATCTCCTAAAAGAAATCCCAAAATATAAACCCCCAGGAATATATTAACTAAATTTCAGAACTCTCAGGTCAAGGGGAAAGCAGCATGAAAGATATAATTCAAATTTTATTGAGTCAAAGTCAAGATTACATAGAATTTAAGAGCTTCTTCATTAAAGGGTCAGAGAGCATAGAATATGATATTCAAGAAGGCAAAGGAGCTAAGAAACAAAACCAAAAATCACTTACCCAGTGAAACTGAGCATAATCCTTCTGGGGGAAAATTGTAATTCAATGAAATAGAGATCTTTCAAGCTTTTTTGATTAAAAGACTACAATTGAACAAAAAAATTGATCTTCAGATATAAAACTCAAAAGAAGTATTAAATGGTAAAAAGGAAAGCAAAAACTGTTATGCCACATTTCTCTTTTATTGTCCTGACTCAGTTTCCCTAATTATCCTGACCCAGTCCTGCTTTGGTTTCCCAGCTTCTCAGTTTTGCAAAAGCTCCCCTTCCTCTTTATCAGAATACTTGATAGAACTTCAGAATGCCTCTCCCCATCCCAAGCTATTAGAATATCAGATACTGTCTTATCAAGATGCCCCTTCCCAAGTCCTCCCCTGGATTTTATCATCTGTCCAGAGGGTCACCCACCCTGTCAGAATCCCCTTCCCCCTCTCAGTACCCTGACTCCTCCCCTGCCTCAATCTATCCTCTGCATCTGAGCCACCGGTATAAATGTCATTGAGAACTCTGATTGTTTGCTGGATTCTTGATAGTCTCATTCAGCCCTGGGACCAAACATGGATCCATTGGTCCCTGTATATCCTCCATTTAATAAATTATTAAATATTCTCTAATCTCTATCTTGCTCAGTTTCTCCAGAATTACAAAACAAGAGATTCAATAATGTTAAACGGTTTGCATCCCTATATGGGAAGATGATACTTATACCCAGACAGGCTTTTCTGAAATTATCTATTCGTGCATTTAGAAGAAATATACCTAGACAGAGAGTGCTGATATAAAGTGACTTTGATGGGTTGATGTCCTCCAAAAAATTTAAGGATGAGAAGAAATGACAAAGTAGCAAAGATCAATGCTGAAAAATTTCCCATGCATATATCTTGTAAATAAAAAGCTATCAAAAAAAAAAAAAAAAGACTACATGAACTGATGCAAAGTTCAGTGAAAAGAAATAGGAAAATATTGGATAACTGCAATATTATTTGGTGATCAACTATGAATGAGTCAGCTATTCTGATCAATACAATGATCCAAGGCAATTCCAAAGGACTCATGTGGAAAAATGCTATCCTCCTCCAAAGAAAAAACTAATGGAGACTGATTGTAGATCAAAGCATACTATTTTCACTTTTTAAACTTTTTTCATGTTTTTTTTGGTCTGTTTATTCCTTCATGATATAAGTAACATGGAAATATATGTTCCATGATTGAACATATATAACCTATCTCAAATGACTTGTGGTCTTGACGGGGAGGTAAGGGAGGTAATTTGGAACTCAAAGTTGGTTTTTTTTTTTTTTTTTGAAAAATAAATGTTAAAATGTGTCTTTACATATAATAGGAAAAATACTATTAAAATACTTTATGCACTGAACATTTTTTCTTCTTCAAATTGAATTTTATTTGCAACCTAATTTTAATTTTCAGACATTTTGATTTAGAATCAATTCTGAATACTTCCTTTCTGGTCATTCTGATAGATTTCTGATGTACTAATTTTGTAAAAACATTTCATATGGAGAAATGACATGGATATTTTTGTTTGTTGCCACAGCTGTGTCCTATTTAAGAGAGAGGCAGCTTCAATGAGTGAATAGGTCCTGGTGCCCAACCTGAAAGACTCTAAATGTGCCCTATTAGTCATTACAATGACTCTTTACACAAACTCAAGCCTTCCCTTTGACTTGCTGTATTGATTTTGCAAAACTTAGCTTTAGTTTTAGATCATTCTCTATTCTTTCTTAAGTTGTGCTTACAAATTTTAACATTGTTCCTTAAAAAAGGTCTCTTTTAGATCCACAGAAATCCTAAAAATCCTGATTTTCTCTACTGAAAATCAGTTTTACTTCAATTTCTCTGTGAGAAAGAAGACACAGGAAATGAGATTATCCTAGAGTCACAAAAGATCTCTCCATAGCAATAAGATAAAAGAAACACCTCATCATTGAGACCTCCAAAAGAAAATATTAATCACAGTGATTGTAGATCACATCTATAGCTTCAGATACTATGACCAGAACTGTTCCAAAGCAATTATTGCTTGACAACTACCATGACTCCCCTGAACCAACAGGCAAGTGAGCTGGGGGAAACATCATTTTCCTTGTATTCCTTTTTATGCATGAGATTCACATGGGGAATCAGTGTTCCTTCTCTATTTTTGTTCAAGAGCCAAAGATATATGCAGTTAGTCTCTTTCTTTTTCCTGAAAAATCTGGGAGGAAACATGGAATATTGCAAGAAAATTGTCTCTTAAAACAGGAGTTTTTTTTTGTTTAGTTTCCTTTTCACTTACCTATAATATTATGTATAACTAAACTAAGAGCGTGGCAGAAAGTGACTTGAAAAAGTAGAATCACCAAAAGTGTGGAAACTCTGATTACTTCTTATGTATTGTCCTCTAGCTATACTTAGCAGATTTTATTTCAATATCTAAGCAATATCTCATATCATCTCTCAGACTAAATTGGAATTTGGGCAGGAAAAGGCATTAATGACCTCTTTCAGGAAGCACATATAGGACTACCATGTTGGGGACAGACACTGACTTGCTAAGTCTTTCATCCCTATCAGAAATTGAGTAGCCTGGTTACCTATTCAGGAGTTCTAGAGCAAGGATTCTTAACCTTTTTTTTTTTCTTTTTCAATGTCCAAAACTCTTTTGGATTACAAAGGATAACAATAAAAAATTGTAATCAAAATAGTTTTTAAAAAAACACAACACTTCATGGACCCCAAGTTAAGCACTTTAAGGCAGATGTTCAGGTATTTAAGGGCTTTTTTAGAGTCATTGGGGCTAACTACTCTAAGCTAATTTAAGCTTCTTTGGCTAAATAATTAATATAGTGCTACTTGGCTTCCTGCATATTTAAGGGGAACAACATTGAAGAAAAGTGTTACATTGCACTAACAAAATATTCCTACGGAGATCTTTACAATGCCATAGACAGCAACTGAACACTCCCACATTTGCAATCTTGCCATTTATATTTAAGTCTGAAGGGAATGGATGACAGCATTGATAAATTGTTTTGATGGGAAATCATTGTTTGTTTTTTAATTAAATTCCTTGGAACATATGTTAACAAATACTATTGAAAGCCAAAAGTTTTTGTATCTTTTGAAGTTTTAGCAAAGTACAAAGTACAAAACATGTAAAACTTCACAGAGAACATACATTCTTCTCTTGAGCTTGTTATAAAATGTCTCTCTCACATACCAAATGAATCTGTCCAGCTCCTATCATTGATTTCCTTAATGAATAGGCACAAATCAATAGTTTGAAGTTTGCTTGGCTTTGTGTTTTACTTAAGTATATTATATGGCTAATCTTTTAAGAATTAAATGATGTGTTTTTCCTATTTCCTCTCTTAGGTTTTCAAGTCATTTAAAATAAATAATTCCAAAATTTTACTGTTTACTGGGTTTTTTCCTTCATTTTTTAAGAGTTTCAGTAAATATATTTTTAGGGGAAAAAAGCACTAAGGAAAAATATAACATTATTTTTAGGTAAATTAAAATGAGTTTGGAGGAAATGTGTTCCTATGGGCATGTAAAAAGCACTCCACACTTGAAAGTAAAAAATGTGGATGAGCATTTTCCCTGAATTGCTTCCAAAGTAATTTAACTTTTAATTAGTCAATTTGTTATCCTCTTAAAAGATCAGAGAACCTAGAGCCAGAAGGAAACTTAGAAATCATTTTTTCATTTACCTTAACTTTCAATTAACTGAAAATTGAAATATCACTTTTATGTTCATTTGAAAGATCTAAATTTTGTTAAGCTTTAGTTAAAAATGTCATTAATTTTTCTTTGACTAGCTTTTGATCTATCCTTACCACTTGGAGGTAAGACCTCTTTTTCATTGTGGGTTCATTAACATCTCCTTGTGTACCTATTACCAATTAAATTTAAAAAATTTTTAACATTCATTTAAAAAATTTAAATTCCAAATTCTCTCCTTTTCTTTCTCTTTACCGCATTCATAAGGCAAGCAACATGATTCAAAGGACTCTTAACTAGCAGCTCTGCTCATCATTTAAGCATAAATTGCGCTGAATACATCATGAAATGAAATTTTCTTTATAAAAGAAAGGGAGAAAAAGCCAGGAAAACATGAAGAGCAGGGAATAGGAAAATAGATGGTGAGATAAGTTTGGTGAAAGATCTAATTACTCAAAAGCTCTTTTAGTTAGTTAGAACCCAGTCATTCTCCAGAGGGAGTTGTAAAATCTGTGATATGGATTTCAAATTTGAATTTTCAAAATCTGAATAGCTTATAGCGGAATTAAGAACTGAAAAAACCTGAAGCTTGTTAAATTCAAAGACTTTCCCCTGATGGTCAATGCAACCAAAAGTCAGATATACACGGAGTAGGGAAATCCACAGAACCCAGTTTGCAACTGAATAAGTTCAAAGAAGAGAGGATGGAAATTTGTGAATTTTCCCTAAGAAGTAGCAGGAGAACATGAAGCCACACTGGAGAAATAAGAATAAAGTGAAGCCCAGCTGATAAGAAAATGCCAATGATTGCTGAAGATCTTGGATAACAATCAGAAACTAGGGGTAAGGGAGTTGGGACAAAGTTGAAAGAGCAGAATAGTGGTCCATGCCAAAAGAACCTCTCCAGAAATCTTTGGTCCAGGTAGACCAGGTAGCCTAAACTAGGCTGCAACATTTACTATTTGAGTAACAGTGGGTTTCACTTATCTGAGCTTCAGTTTCCTCATGAATAAAACTGGGATAATGTTTGCACTGATTAGTTTATAGAGTCATTAAAAGGAAATAAAACTTTTAAGTGCTGAAGAATTGTGATTTGTTGATTAAAAGTAGAATAGTGGAAGTCAGAGCAAAGCCATTTGTCCTACTTCTCCCATTAGGAAAGACTAACTCTCCCTATTAGCTGGCTTCCTTTTCTGGTAGCAGTAATCCACTCAGCTTTGCAACTTCTCCTTGGGGCTGAATTGTTTTGAGGAATATATAAATGAATAAGTGAGTGCAAACTCACCTTTCTATTAAATCTAGCCAGCCACAAACCCATTCTTCACATCAAATTCATCCATCCACCACCAAACCAGAACCCATGCTTGTATCTTGCCATCTGGCTCATCACCCAACCGATACCTCTTGCTCTTATAATAACAATGAAATCAGTATTACTACTGTTCTTGAAAAGGACATGCTAATCAGTTGCTCTACAACTGATTTATACCCTAGTGAAACCCCAAACCAAAATTTCCTTGTGTGACGATATAAAGATATATACTGTCTCTTCCCTACCCCTTCCATTAGAATATAAGCTCCTTAAAGGCAAATACTGCCGGACTTTTTTGTTTATATACTCAATTCCTAGCACAGCAATTGATCATGTATTCAGTCAAGCAGATAAGTTGGAATTAGGATAGCCATGAATAGCAAAGATCAAAACAACAACAAAAAAACCCAGATAAATATATAGGAACTATGAATACATGAAAACCAGATAACAGAGTGAGATAGATGGTATAAGGCACCAATAAGAAACCAGAGTTTCTCAGAACCTAAAGTGAGGCAAAGCAGGAGACTGAAAACAAACACCCAAAACAAACAAACAAAAAAAACTTTGATAACTAGATTTTATATGACTTTTCAATTTTTTGGCTCTATTTTTACTAATTCCACCATTGCTAACTGGACCCTTTGTTGGCAATCAGGTAATTAGGTCTATAAAGTCAAGATGAACATATTTATGGATAGGAAAGATATTAGTTGCAGGCTAATTGTTGCCTCATCTTGATGAGAAT
Organism: Sminthopsis crassicaudata; assembly: GCF_048593235.1. NCBI lineage: Eukaryota > Metazoa > Chordata > Mammalia > Dasyuromorphia > Dasyuridae > Sminthopsis > Sminthopsis crassicaudata. Next base: position 609,824,685 of record NC_133618.1, read on the forward strand.
AGAAAGGGAAGTCCTCAATATCATCATGGTTTGGGTTTGTCCTGGAAGACATGGGCAAGTTCAATCATAATTATTGAGTCTTTGGTGACATATTCTTCCAAACCACTATGGAATGTAGCAGAAGTATATTTAAAGTCCTAATAGAATGATAGATATTTAAAATAACCATAACAAGTATGGAAGGCAGGTGTTGAAACTACTTTTTATTCACTAAAACTGTCTTATTCCAGACCCTTCTTACCTTATCCTGAACTACTGTAACAACCTCCTAACTAGTGTTTCTGCTTCCAGGTTCTTTAATCCATTTTACCTTTAGCCAGAAAATTAATTTCAGCAAAACAAGCCATTCTCCTGTGTGAAATTTTTCAGTGGCTCCCCACCATCCATGGAATAAAATACATAACTTTAGCTTGACATTTGAAACTGCAGCAGGGTTTTGAAGGGCTTTAAAAGCCAAATAGAAAGAAGAATTTCTATTTTATCTCAGAATCAAAAAAAAAAAAGCCACTGAAACATCTTTTTAAAAAAAATTCTATGGGTAGAGTGGTTTTTCTTTTTAGTTATTTTTCTCTTTATACTACCTTTTGATACGTTATCTATATTAACAAACAAAAATATGCATAAGCACTATGTTGTAAAAGATGTGTCCATATAGTATTATTATTTTTCTTTCTTTTTAGATTTTAATAGCTTTTTATTTTACATGTGTCCCAACTTTTCCTCCCTCTCCTTCACCCCCTCCCATAGATAGCAAGCAATCCAATATAGGTAAATATGTGTAGTTCTAATCATATTTCCATATTCATCATGCTGTGCAAGAAAAATCAGATCAAAAGGTGAAAGGAAAAAAAATGAGAAAAATAAACAACAACAATAACAAAATAAGGTGAAAATACTGTTGCTGTGTATAATATTCTCTTAGTTCTTCTTATTTCACTCAGTATTATTTCTTTGCAGGATTTTCTGAAATCAGCCTGCTTAACATTTCTTATAAAACAACCATATATCATAACTTATTCAATCATTCTCCAACTGATGAGCATCCACTCTATTTTCAGTTCCTTGCCACTACAAAAAGGGCTGCTATAAACATTTTTGCACATGTGGGTCCGTTTCCCTTTTTTATGATTTTTTTTTTTGGAGGAGGATAGAAGTCCATAGAGACACTGCTAGATTGAAGGGTATGCCCTGTGGGCAGTTACAAATTGCTCTCTAGAATGGTTACATCAATTCACAACTCCACCAACAATGCATTAGTGTCCCAGTTTTCCTACATCTCTTCCATCATTTAATATGGCTTAATGGAGCATAATAAGCTCCATATGTATCTCAAAGCCACCCTGCTTATCTGTTTCTATTTTCCCCCTAATCCATTAGAAAATAATTCAGTAACTCTTTTTTCTTTCTTTTTTTCTTTTTTTTTCTCTTTTTTTAAATAACCCTATCATTATCTCCCTTGGTCTTCCCAAAAAACAGTCCAAAATTGGGGAAAAGAGAAAAAACCAATCCCTGTAATATCGATAATCAAGAAAAACTAATTCCCACAATATCTTTGTCCTAAATTATGTCTCACTCTATAAGTTGAGTCCATCATATTTCTGCAGCATGCTTCTGGAATTGTGTCTGATCATTACCTTGCTTAGAATTTTCAAGTTTTTCAGTTTTGTTTTGTTTTGTTTTACAATGTTCCCCCTGCTGTTTTCCTGGGGAGGAAACTTAAGATCAAAGAATTTAAGATATTGCCTTCCAGCATTGGATCCTCATTCAGTCTCTATTGTTCTCTTTCTAGACTCAGATGGCATTTTCTATTCCAATTCTATTGGAATTATCTTGGATCACTGTATTTCTGAGAAGAGCTAAATTTATCATAGTTGATCATCAAATAATCTTGCTGTTACTGTATATAATGTTCTCCTGGTAATGTTAACTTCATTAAGCATTAGTTCATATAAGTCTTTGCAAGCTTTTCTGAACTCAATCTGCTCGTGATTTTTTATAGAACAATAATATTCCATTATATTTATATACCACAGCTTATTCAGCCATTCTCCAACTGATAAGCATCCACTCAATTTTCAATGCCTTCTGGTTGAAAGACTGATAAATAGCTCTTCCAGCTCTTCCACCTCTGCAAAGGATCTTTGACCAACCATTAACTGATCTCTTTTCCCTCTAACTCTCACTGTATGATCCATCTCTCATTTGGCAGCACCTATGGATTGACATCATCACTCTGTGAAGGAAAAGTAACTGTTTCTTCTTCAAAAAGTCTAGCTTCTTCTCTTTCTAGAAGTCTCATATTTGTTACTTAGGTCCAGGTGTTGAGTGTGGTCTTTGTTTTTCCTTTCCATCTTTGGGTAACTCTCTCAATAAAGGATGCCTGATATAGATCCCTCTACCTCTTCAGATCATTTTTCTTTTTTGTTTTTACATGGAAATCCTTCCTTTAAAAAAAAAAAGGAACACATTTTTTCTTGGTAACCTGGAAAGTGGGGACCATCCTGAACTTTGAGCATAGCTAGCAATTGCCTGACTATGGCAGAATTACAAATATTGCACACTCTAAACAGCTCACTGCATAATTATTTTTTCTTTTCATATTTGTTTAAAGTGAGATCTCCAGTCCTTTTTTTTTAAATTTTTTATTTTATTTTATAATTATAACATTTTTTGACAGTACATATGCATGGGTAATTTTTTACAACATTATCCCTTGCACTTACTTCTATTCAGATTTTTTCCCTTCCTCCCCCAACCCCCTCCCCCAGATGGCAAGCAGTCTTACATATGTTAAATATATTACAGTATAATTTAGATACAATATATGTGTGTAGAACCGAATTTTTTGTTGCACAGGAAGAATTGGATTCAGAAGGTAAAAATAACAGTTTACATTCATTTCCCAGTGTTCCTTTTCTGGATGTAGCTGTTTCTGTCCATCATTAATCAATTGGAATTGGATTAGCTCTTCTCTATGTTGAAGAAATCCACTTCCATCAGCATACATCTTCGTACAGTATCATTGTTGAAGTGTATAATGATCTTCTGGTTCTGCTCGTTTCACTCAGCATCAGTTGATGTAAGTCTCTCCAAGCCTCTCTGTATTTCTCCTGTTGGTCATTTCTTATAGAACAATAATATTCCATAACATTCATATACCATAGTTTACCCAACCATTCTCCAATTGATGGACATCCATTCATCTTCCAGCTTCTAGCCACTATGAAAAGGGCTGCCACAAACATTTTGGCACATACAGGACCCTTTCCCTTCTCTAGTAGTTCCTTGGGGTATAAGCCCAGTAGTAGTATGGCTGGGTCAAAGGGTATGCACATTTTGATAACTTTTTGGGCATAATTCCAGATTGCTCTCCAGAATGGTTGGATTCTTTCACAACTCCACCAACAATGCATCAGTGTCCCAGTTTTCCCACAGCCCCTCCAACATTCATCGTTATTTGTTCCTGTCATCTTAGCCAATCTGACAGGTGTGTAATGATACCTCAGAGTTGTCTTAATTTGCATTTCTCTGATCAATAGTGATTTGGAACACTCTTTTATATGAGTGGAAATAGTTTTAATTTCATCATCTGAAAATTGTCTGTTCATATCCTTTGACCATTTATCAATTGGAGAATGGCTTGATTTCTTATAAATTAAAGTCAATTCTCTGTATATTTTGGAGATGAGGCCTTTATCAGAACCTTTAACTGTAAAAATTTTTTCCCAATTTGTTACTTCCCTTCTAATCTTGTTTGCATTAGTTTTGTTTGTGCAGAAACTTTTTAATTTGGTGTAATCAAAATGTTCTATTTTGTGATCAGTAATGGTCTCTAGTTCTCCCTTGGACACAAACTCCTTCCTCCTCCACAAGTCTGAGAGGTAAACCATCCCATGTTCCTCCAATTTATTTATGATTTCGTTCTTTATGCCTAAATCTTGGACCCATTTTGATCTAATCTTAGTATGTGGTGTTAAATGTGGGTCCATGCCTAGTTTCTGCCATACTAATTTCCAGTTTTCCCAGCAGTTTTTGTCAAATAATGAATTCTTATCCCAAAATTTGGGATCTTTGGGTTTGTCAAACACTAGATTGCTATTTTTATTCACTATCTTGCCCTGTAAACCTAACCTATGCCACTGATCAACTAGTCTATTTCTTAGCCAATAGCAAATGGTTTTGGTGACTGTTGCTTTATAATATAGCTTTAAATCAGGTACACTTAGACCACCTTCCTCTGACTTTTTTTTCATTAGTTCCCTTGCAATTCTCGACCTTTTATTCTTCCATATGAATTTTGTTGTTATTTTTTCTAGGTCATTAAAATAGTTTCTTGGGAGTCTGATTGGTATAGCACTAAATAAATAGATTAGTTTGGGGAGTATTGTCATCTTTATTATATTCGCTCGGCCTATTCAAGAACACTGAATGTCTTTCCAATTATTTAAATCTGACTTTATTTTTGTGGCAAGTGTTTTGTAATTTTGCTCATATAATTCCTGACTATTCTTTGGTAGATATATTCCCAAATATTTGATACTATCGACTGTTATTTTGAATGGAATTTCTCTTTGTATCTCTTGCTGTTGGATTGTGTTGGTAATGTATAAAAATCCTGAGGATTTATGTGGATTTATTTTGTATCCTGCGACTTTGCTAAAATTCTGAATTATTTCTAATAGCTTTTTAGCAGAGTCTTTGGGGTTCTCTAAGTATACCATCATGTCATCTGCGAAAAGTGACAATTTGATTTCTTCATTTCCTACTCTAATTCCTTGGATCTCTTTCTCGGCTCTTATTGCCAAGGCTAGAGTTTCTAGTACTATATTGAATAGTAATGGTGATAGTGGGCAACCTTGTTTCACTCCTGATCTTACAGGGAAAGGTTCTAGTTTATCACCATTACATATGATGTTTACTGAAGGTTTTAAATATATGCTCCTTATTATTTTAAGGAATAGTCCATTTATTCCTATACTCTCAAGCGTTTTTAGTAGGAATGGATGTTGGATTTTATCAAATGCCTTTTCTGCATCTATTGAGATGATCATATGGTTTTTATTAATTTGATTATTACTATGGTCAATTATACTAATAGTTTTCCTAATATTAAACCAGCCCTGCATTCCTGGTATAAATCCCACTTGGTCATAGTGTATTATCCTGGGGATGATTTTCTGAAGTCTATTTGCTAATATCTTATTTAAGATTTTAGCATCAATATTCATTAAGGAAATTGGTCTATAGTTTTCTTTCTCAGTTTTCGATCTACCTGGTTTAGGTATCAGTACCATGTCTGTGTCATAGAAGGAATTTGGTAGGACTCCTTCAATCCCTATTTTTTCAAATAGTTTACATAGCATTGGAGTTAGTTGTTCTTTAAATGTTTGGTAGAATTCACCTGTAAATCCATCTGGTCCTGGGGACTTTTTCTTAGGAAGTTGGTTATTAGCTTGGTCTATTTCTTTTTCTGAGATGGGACTATTTAGACTACTTACTTCTTCCTCTGTTAATCTGGGCAAGCTATATTTTTGAAGGTATTCTTCCATTTCATTTAAGTTATCGAATTTATCGGCATAAAGTTGAGCAAAGTAGCTCCTAACTATTGTTCTAATTTCCTCTTCATTAGTGGTGAGTTCACCCTTTTCATTTTCAAGACTATCAATTGCTTTTTCTCTTTCCTTTTTTTAATCAGGTTTACTAAGGGTTTGTCTATTTTGTTGGTTTTTTCATAAAACCAACTCTTAGTTTTATTAATTAATTCAATAGTTTTTTTACTTTCAATTTTATTAATCTCACCTTTTATTTTTTGAATTTCAAGTTTTGTGTTTGTCTGGGGGCTTTTAATTTGTTCCTTTTCTAGCAATTTTAGTTGTAAACCCAATTCGTTGGCCCTCTCTTTCTCTATTTTATGCAGGTAGGCCTGTAGAGATATAAAACTTCCCCTAATTACTGCTTTGGCTGTATCCCACACATTTTGGTATGATGTCTCATTATTGTCATTTTCTTGGGTGAAGTTATTAATTATGTCTATGATTTGCTGTTTTACCCAATCATTCTTTAGTATAAGATTATTTAGTTTCCAATTATTTTTTGGTCTATTTTCCCCTGGCTTTTTATTAAATGTTATTTTGATTGCATTATGGTCTGAAAAGGATGCATTTACTATTTCTGCCTTACTGCATTTGATTTTGAGGTTTTTATGCCCTAGTATATGATCAATTTTTGTATAGGTTCCATGAACTGCTGAGAAGAAAGTATATTCCTTTCTGTCTCCATTTAGCTTTCGCCAAAGATCTATCATATCAAACTTTTCTAGTATTCTATTTACCTCTTTGACTTCTTTCTTATTTATTTTGTGGTTTGATTTATCTAATTCTGAGAGTGCAGGTTGAGATCTCCCGCTATTATAGTTTTGCTATCTATTTCCTCTTGCAGTTCTCTTAATTTCTCTTTTAAGAAGTTAGATGCTGCACCACTTGGTGCATACATGTTTAATATTGATACTGCTTCACTATTGATGCTTCCCTTTAGCAGGATATAATGCCCTTCCTTATCTCTTTTAATTAGATCAATTTTTGTTTTTGCTTGATCTGAGATGAGGATGGCTACTCCTGCTTTTTTGGTTTTGCCTGAAGCATAATAGATTCTGCTCCACCCTTTTACTTTTAGTTTGAATGTCTCATCCTGTTTCAGGTGTGTTTCCTGTAAACAACATATAGTAGGATTCTGACTTTTAATCCAGTCTGCTAACTGCTTCCTCTTTATGAGGCAGTTTGCCCCATTCACATTTATGGTTAGAAGGACTAATTCTATATTGCTTGCCATCCTATTAACCCCTGCTTATGCTTTTCCCCTTCCCTTCCCTTTTACCCTCCTATCCAGTATTAAACTGGTAAACACCACTTGCTTTTCACAGCCCTCCCTTTTTAGGATCCCTCCCCCACCTTAAAGATCCTCCCCTTATTTTACCCCTTTTCCTCGAAATTACTGTATTCCCTTCCCCTTAGCTTACTCCTTCCCTTTCACTTTTCAATGAAGTGGAAGAAGTTTCACCATAAATCGAATATGTCTATTGATACACGCTATGTTCATCTCCCTCCTTTCTTTCTCTCAGATATAATAGGTTACCTTTGCCTCTTCATGAGATGTAGTACCACCACTTTATACTTTTTTATGATATAATCTCCTTTCCACCTCTAGTTTCTAAGACAAATTGTACATATGTTCTTTACATATTTTTTTGACAGAAGTATAGTTCTCAAGATTTCTTTTTACCTTTTTTAGAAGTCTCTTGAGTTCTGTATTTGAAGATCAAACCTCTTATGTAGGTCTGGTTTTTTCATCAAAAATAGATGGAATTCATTTATTTCGTTAAATGTCCATCTTCTTCCCTGGAAAACGATGCTCATTCTTGCTGGGTAAGTTATTCTTGGCTGCATACCAAGTTCCTTAGCCTTTCGGAATATCATGTTCCAGGCCCTGCGTTCTTTTAATGTGGAGATCTCCAGTCCTTTGACTGGTGGTTCCCTCAAAGAATCACCTTGTCAAACTGCTCTTGGGTACCCTCAATTCCAGAGTTATTCCCATCCTGCCTGTTGTGTATTGACTTTTTGAATTCAGTAGATCTCTTAGTGTCTAACCACCTGCTCATACTCTAACACCAAACGTATGTACATTCATGAGAGATTTGGGGGGGAAAAGTAATGACTTTAGGAGGCAGCTACTAGGTGGTACTTGGTAGACTACTGGGTTTGTAGTTAAGAATACCTGAGTTCAAATTTGATTTCCAATACTTCAGAGCTGTTTGAGGGTGGGAAAGTAAATGATAATCTTTTAAACTCAATTTTCTTAATTGTAAAAGGGGATAAAATAGCATCTACCTCTAGGGGTAGTGGTTGTGAGGTTGTAAAGCACTTAGTACAATACCTGGTACACAGTAAGTGCTTAATAAATGCTTGTTTTCTTCCTATGACAGTTCATAGAAGGGAATGTGAGTCCTTCTTACTTATGAAATCAGGAAAGTTCACATGCAAAAGGTGGTAGGTACTTGAATTGAATCTTGAAGGACAAGGAGAATTATAATGGGTTGAAATGTGGAAGAAAGCATCCCAGGCGTCGCTACCAAGTACTGAGAAACTCAGTAAATACTTTCTGAATAAACAAATAACATGTATGTCACAGTAATAATTATAGCTTTTATTTCTATTGAACTTTACAATTACAAAGCATTTTCACACATATTAGCTTCTGTGATGTTGATTTATCAAATGGATCAGAAAGATGATCACCATCAAGCTCAGAGAAAGATTGGAGTTTAACAAAAATGTATTAGAACTAAGTTAATTTTAAAAAAAATTTAAAAATAATAATAATAATAATAAAAGAACTAAGTTAATTTGTCAGTTTATGATTGGTAACATCAGCCCACAGATAGTTATGGGTTAAAGATATGAAGCAATGAAACAGGATGGGAATTTTCAGATATGACTAAGAAGTCTGGGTTCTACCTTAGGAGGTAGGTCCACATGTCTGTTTATTGAAAGGAATTTTGAGGTCTAGATGTATGGTTATATCAAAGGTCAGAGATTCAGGTAGACAAGAAGAAAGTCTGGGCTCTGGGAAAAGCAGTGGGTCAAAAAGAGTCAATAGATAATGGTCTAACACTGGTCTCCTGGCTTTTCCATCTCCTCATTCCATCATCCATCATAATGCTTTTGTATGATTTTGCTTGAATACTATCTTCAGGAGTCAGTTATTATTTTATTTTAATTTTTGCTGAGGCAATCAAGATTAAGTGACTTGCCCAGGGTCACATAGCTAGGAAGTATTGTCTGAGATCAAATTTGAACTCAGGTTCTCCCGACTCCATGGCTGGTGCTCTATCCACTGTGCCACCTATCTGCCCCAGAAGTCAAATTTTAATGTCTGAGACCTTTCCCTCTTCTTAATTGGTAGTTCCTTTTTCTTTAAGATAACCTTATATCTATTCTGTACCTACTTTACATGGACTTTGTTATCTTCTCCATTAGAATGTAATCTCCTTGAAGGCTGGGGCAATTATATTCCTAGTGCTTAACATAGTCTCTGTCTCATGGCAAGTGATTAATAAATATGTACTAGTTGACTAAAAAGGACTAATTTCTGAGACAAAGTGGGTTAATCAATCAATGAGGCAGCTAGAGGGTATAGTGGATAGAGTAGAGGGCCTGGAATCAGGAACATCTTAGTTCAAATTAATCCTCACATATTCCTGGGCAAGTCATTTAACTTCTTTTCTATTTCAATTTTACCATCTGTAAAATAGGGATAAATAATAGCACTTCCCTCCCAGGAGTGACATGAGGATCAAATGAAATAATAATTGGAAAGTGTGTTAGCACAGTGCCTGACACATAATAGACTTCATATAAATCTTAGTTATTATTAACTACTCCCAGGGAGCTTACATTCTAATGAGGGAGACAAGAAGTATACATATTTACATATTGCATGTATGTACATGTGCAAAAAAAAGTGAAAAGAGAATAAACACATATTTAAATAGAAGGTAGTTGTAGAGAAAAGGCAGTGGTAGTTAGGGGTATGAGGAAAGCCTTCATGTAGAAGGTGAGCTTTTGTTTTGAACAAAGAGAGGACTTCTAAAGTTATGGGTAAGGAGAGCTAGGGGAGTGAGATGGGGAGAGACACACACAAAACAAAACCACAGAGACAGATAATGAAAAGGCTAGTTTGGCTAGATTGCAGAATGTAGGAGGTATAGTCAGGAATTTGGAGATCTTAGGAATCAAAGGGGCAATACAAGATGACAATAAATGTATCAGTGACCAAGACTATAATTTTGAGGAAAGTTTATGGTTCATTTAAAACTTCATATATACTTTTCCCCCCAGTAGAGGAATCATCCTAAGTTATGCATAGATAACCCAGAATGCATAAAGAAGGACAGGTCAATGAATTTACTTAACTGGAAGAAGTGAAGGAAAGGTGTGAGGATAGATCATGATAGAAGTGACAGTCTGGAGGCATTGAGACTGTTGAGGAGGCTGTGATTGTAACAGACCTATAAAATTATTAGAATAGATTAAGCCATTTTCCAAATGAAAGTAGCCTTTATGGTTTTGAATAGCCTCAAGTGGTTTCCCTAAATTAGTAGACTACTAGTTCAACATTTGATGTCTTTCAAAGAGATCCAAGCTAAATTTTCAACCCAATGCTTGAACTGAGTGGAGATAATAAAAATAGGCAGAAACAAACTCTAAAATTTATTGAAGAATGAAAAGATAGGGCTTATTCCCGACTGGCCAGAAAAAAACAAACAAAAAAACAAACAAAAAAGCAAAAAAACAAAGACAACAACAAAAACAAAAACAAAAATACATGGAAATCAAGGGGGAAGACACAAACTGCCATGTTTTACAATTCTGTTTACATTTAACAGAGAAGAGGAGAGAAAGAAAACACATCCTTTTCTTTGGTCTGATCAGCCTAATTAGAAGAATAAGTACCAGTCTGACAAATGAAAAGCAAACTAAGATTTATTATTATAATTACTACTTTGGAGTAATGCTTAGCAGGGGCAGATATTTGAGGCAAAGAAAATTTGATCTGCTAAAAGTGACTATTGACATATAAACCCTTTTAGAATGTCTCAGGGAGAACAGAGAATTTCTTTAGAGGAAATATTAAACATTAAGAAGAAAAGTTCTTGTTAAACATGTTAAAATATATGTTAAATCCAACATATATACACATATTTATACGATTATCTTGCTGCATAAGAAAAATCAGATCAAAAAGAAAAAAAAAATGAGCAAGAAAACAAAATTCAAGCAAACAACAACAAAAAGAGCAAAAATTCTATGCTGTGATCCACACTCAGTTCCCACAGTCCTTCTGGGTATAGATAGCTCTCTTCATCACAAGATCATTGCAACTGGCCTCAATCATCTCACTGTTGGAAAGAGTCATGTCCTTCAGAATTGATCATCGTATAGTCTTCTTGTTGTCTTGTATCTCCTAGTTCTGCTCATTTCACTTAGCATATATAGTTATTTTCAAACACATTGTTCTAAATGTTTTTCCTGGCAAATATATATATGTAAGGAGCCCAATTAAGAAATATTTCCTAATACTTCAGAGATTTGTGATTTGAACATTGTGTGTTCTATCTCCAAAGACACAGATCATATTTCTCTGAATTGGTAGCTTGTCTTCTTTAGTCAGTGAACAATTTGGCACCCTGCTAATCGCTGGAGTTACAAATAAAGGTGAAAAACAGTCTCTATTTTCAATAAGCTCAGGGGTGCTCAACTTTTTGGTAATGAGCTTTTTCAAATTTAGAGAGGCGGGGTCTTATCCAACAGGCTTACAGTTCACTGCCAGGTCTCTACTTGATTACTTGGTAAGGCCTGCTAGAACTTGTGATTTTCTAGCATACTCTTTAAGAATTCAGGTACCTCTCTTTGTTATATATGATGAGGAATGGGTTTAGGACTTAGAGGAATTTTAAAAAATCAGTTGCTAAGTAGCTTGGTTTGGTGAAGAAAATAATTTTTGTCTTGGAATCTTTAAAAAATTCTGCTCCCTAGCAAAGAAAAGCTGCTTGCTTAAATATGATTCCTCTTGAATTGAACATGTTCAACATATTGGATTGCTTGCTGTCTAAAGGAAGGGGTGGGGGGAAAAGAGGGAAAAAATTTGGAACATGGGTTTGCAGGTGTGGGTGTTGATTATCTATGCATGTGTTTTGAAAATAAAAAGCCTTAATAAAAAAATTACAAATTAAAAAAATAAAAACGATTCCTTTCTTCCCCTCCACCCCACACCCCATCCAGCCCCTCCTCTGACTCCAAATCTCACTAATAACATCTGGTGGTGAAACAGGGAAATCATAGGTATCTACAAGCTGCTTGGGATACAGATAGACTGTTCCATTCAATGCAATTTAACTAATGTGTATTAAACATTTAAAATGAGTAAGGCACTCTGCTAAGCTCTAAGGAGAAACTGAAAAATAAAACCATCTCTGTTCTCAAAGAGCTTACAATCTACTAGAGGATAAAATGTGTACAAAAGTAAATAAAAACAGTCTATACTCAGTATTACTAATTCCAAAAAGGCTGGGAAAATGCCAATAGCTGGGGTGAAGTTAAAAGATTAGTAAAGGTCTAATATAGGATGTTGCACCTAAACTATCCTTTAAAGGAAGCTAGACAGTGATTGCATATTACGGCATATCTCATTTTATTGGGCTTTGCTTTAAAAATTGGAGGTTTGTGGCAACCTTCTGGCTGCACACATAGAAGATGGCAAACTTGGATAAATTGTGTGTGTTCTGACTGCTCTATCAACCATACATTTCCCTTTCTCTCTCCTTCTCCTCCTGCTGCCTATTCCCTGATACATGACAATATTGAAATTAGGCCAATTTAGAACCCTATAATGGCCTTTAAGTGTTCAAGAGAAAGGAAGAGTCAATCAATGTGGCAAGCTTCATTGTTGTCTTATTTTTAAAAATTATCACAGCCACCCCAACTTTCACCCTGATCAGTTAGCAACCACCAACACAGAGGCAAGCAAAATATTAACAGCAAAAAGATTATCCCTTGCTGAAGGTTCAGATAATGGTTAGCATTTTTTATCAATAAAACATTTTAAAATTGAGGTATATTGGTGCTGTGTTTTTTTTAGATATAATACTGACAATAGACTACAATGTAGTATTTTCATATGCACTGGGAAGCCAAAAAAAATCATATGACTCCCTTTTTTGCAGTGTCTGGAACTGAATCTACAATATCTTTTGAACTGTATTGAGGAAAGAGTGGTAGAGACCACTGGTCCAAAGTCATGGAGGCTGGTACTGGAATATCATCATGAGGAATAGTTAGTAGGACACGAAATGGAAGGAGAAGGGGAAGTAGGAACAAGACTGAAAGGGATATAGCAGTCATATTTGTGAAGGGATTTAGATGGAGTTTTGAGGAGTTTGTTTTAGAGGCAATAGGGAACTATTGAAGTTTTTTAAAAAAAATTTAAATAGGGAAGTGATGGGCTCAGCTGTTTATTTTTAGAAGCTCATTTGGTTATTATGCAGAGACTAAGTTGAAGGGCAGAATCTTGAGACTGGGACACCAAATTAGTGTAAATGAAGGTGGATGGGGACCTGAATTAGGATAGAGGCTGAGTGGAGACAGGATCAAAAAAAAAATTTGAATAACTTATGGATGTGGAAATTGATCTGATAGTAATAAATTACAGGAGCAACATGCTTCTTATGCATCTGTGTAATTTTCTGATACAACAATACCATATATAGATAAGGATTGTGTTTCTGACTTAATTGGTATAGAGAACTCTCTCTTGGGTGAGGAAACTTTCTTTACCATTGCAAGAAGGCTCTTTCTCTGCATGTTATCATCTTAGTTGTTTAGAGCATTGAGAAGTCAAGTGTTTTGTCCAAGGTCACTTGCCCTTCAACTCATTCTCTGCATAACAGCCAAATTGAACTTCTAAAATACAAAGATGAATATATCACTTCCTTGTTAAAAACAAAAAACCTTCAAGTGACTCTCTTGCCTTTAAAATAAAGTCATTAATCTTCCAATTAAATTCCTTACCAGGTAAGTCTTCAACCCAGGTCCTCCTGGCTGCAAGGCCAGCTCTCTCTCCACTATAAAACAGACCTAAAACTATATTATAAATCAGCAGTCATTAAAACCATTTGGTACTGACTAAGAAATAGAGTACTAGATCAGTGGAATGGGTTAGGGATATGATACATAATAGTCAATGATTATAGCAATCTACTGTTTGATAAACAAAAAGAGTTCAACTTCTGGGGTAAGAACTCATTATCTGGCAAAAATTGCTGGGAAAAGTGGAAAATGGTATGGCAGACACCTGGCACAGACCAACATCTCACACCCTATACCAGGATAAGGTCAATAATATGATTTAGACATAAAGGGCGATACTGTAAGCAAATTAGAAGAACAAGGGACAGTCTGCCTTTCAGATCTGTGGAGAAGAGAGGAATTTATGACCAAAAAAGAACTAAAGAAATGCAAAATTAATAATTTTATTACATTAAATTAAAAGGTTTTTGTACAAACAAATCCGATGCAGTCAAGATCAGAAGGGAAAGAGAAAGTTGGGGAATTTTTTTTTTTTTTTTTACAGCCAGTATCTCTGATTAAAGGCTTCATTTCTAAAATAGAGAATTGATTCAAATTTATGAGAATACAAGCCATTCCCCAATTGATAGTCAAAGGACATGAACAAATAATTTTCAGATGAAGAAATTTAAGCCATTTCTAATCATATGAAAATGCTCTAAATCACTATTGATTAGAGAAATTGCAAATTAAGACAATTCTGAAATTATCTCACACCCATCAGACTAGCTAAGAAGACAGGAAGAGACAATGATAAATGTTGGAGAGGATGTGGGAAAATTGGGACACCATGTATTGCTGGTGGAGTTGTGAAATGATTTAGTCATTCTGCAGAGCAATGTGAAACTGTGCCCAAAGGACTGTAAAACTATACATACCCTTTGATCCAACTGTGCCACTACTGGGTCTGTGTTCTAAAGAGATCATAAAAAAGGGGAAAGGATCCACATGTGCAAAAATGTAGCAACTCTTTTTGTAATGGCAAGACATTGGAAACTGAGTGGATTAATTGGAGAATGGCTGAATAAGTTATGGTATGTGAATGTAATGAAATGTTATTCTTCTGTAAGAAATGATGAGCAGACTGACTTATATGAAGTAATGCTGAGTGAAATGAGCAGAACCAGAACTTTATAGACAGTAACAGCAAGATTAATTGATGATCAACTATAATAGACTTCTCTCTTCTCAGCAATATGGTGATCCAAGACAATTCCAGTAGACTTGAGATAGAATCTGCATTTGCATCCAGAGAGAGAACTATAGAGACTTGTGATTCAAAGCATAATATTTTCACCTTTTTTGTTTGCTTTTTCTCATGATTTTGTTCTGATTTTTCTTTCACAATACAATTAATATGGAAATATGTTATATCAGATTGCTTGCTGTCTTCGAGAGGGGGAAGGTAAAGGAAAAAGGTATAAAAAGTTTGAAACTTAAATTCTTATAAAAATGAATGCTGAAAACTATCTTTGCACGTAATTGGAAAAATAAAATACTATTGAGGAATTTTCTTTTTAATTATGGCACTAGCATTTCAAACCTCAGTGCAAAGTATTGCCTTCTCTTGAAGGCTCTCTTTTGAAATACAAATACTTTTATCACAACAAAAAGTACCACTGTAAGCCACTGAATTATCTTAGCCTCAATTAACTTTGAAGGTTTTTTTTTTCCTACTATAAAAAAAAAAAAAAAAAGGAAGATGAAATGGACAGGGATGATCTGGAAAAGATACAGGGCTATAGTGAAGACAAACTGTTGTCAATTTCACGCAGGGGCCACTGCTGTTGACAGTCCAGTTTTTACTTTCATTAATTTTTGTGAGATTAGTTTCAATCAACCAAGAAGTATTTAACTATGTGCAGATATTGTGCTAAAAACCAGGGCTTCCAGGACAAAAATGAAATTGCCCTAGTCTTCAAGAAGTGTACATTATGTTGGAGAAGAGATTAATATGTGCACATATATGAATAAACACAACATAATATATAAATATTACTATATTCAAAATAAATATAAAAGTAATTTTATGGGTTTGGAACTGGTGCCTGAGAGGTACTAACATTGAACAGGGAGTCTGGAATATATATCTGTCTGGAAAAGTAGGTTGACACCTACTTTTTTTTAGGTTGTGAAGGATTTTCAGTGTCAGAAGCTAATAACTAATTTTTAAACTTTATTTTTTATTAATTTTATAATTATAACATTTTTTGACAGTACATGTGCATGGATAATTTTTTATAACATTATCCCTTGTACTCCCTTCTGTTCCGAATTTCCCCCTCCTTCCCTCCACCCCCTCCCCTAGATGGCAGGCATTCCCATACATGTTAAATATGTTAAACTCTTTTGTTAATAATACACCAATAAACTCTACAAATAGCGTAAGCTTTCTTTTTAAGTTGAAATGACTTTAGATCCCATTCCTCATAATACTCAAATTCTATAAATAGCTTAATTTTTTTGCCCTTTGGAATGCTATTTATTTTGGGCATTCTTTTTTTTTTTTTTTTAGTTCCAAATTTTCTCTTTCTCTACCCTTTCCCCACACACCCAGAAGGCAAGTCACATGATAGCAAGTATACATATGAAATCTTTCAGAACATATTTCCATATTAGTCATATTGTTTAAAAAAAAAAAACTTAAGCAAGAAAAATAAAGAGAAAAAAATTGCACTCAAAGTTCATCGGTTCTCTTTGGAAGTAAATAGCATTAAAAATTTTTTTTAAGTTGGAACGGCATGGGTCCCCCATCGCCAACTAGTATTATTTGTTCCCCAATCGGGTTATTAGAAGTACTCAAACTTGATGCAACAGTTGGTATCGGGCCACGAAAGCTGGGAGTGGCAAATGGTGTAAAAACAAAGACAATTGGGCAGAGAGTGAGCCGGCGCTGTGACCGAGGATCGTGGGCATGAGGACCAGGTAACAGGGGGCGGCTTTCAGCCAGACTCCCCAAGACCAAGCTTGGAACGGACTGGGGGCCGGGAGGGAGGAGGGAGAGCACATATCGCCCGAGTAGCCCTGGCGAAGTCCCTGGGATGGGCTCCCAACTCGGTGACCCGGGCGTCCCAGGGCGGGGGAGGGGGTAGGAGGGAGTCACTGGGGAACCAAGCACCCTCAGGACTCTCCTTCCTCTTCCCCCTCCCCACCCCGGGAGGCCTGACGCAAGGTGGGTCGGCGTGCGTGCGCGGCCCCGGGCGTGGCGTGACCGTGCGTGCGCGGGGCCGCGGCGGAGGCGGAGGCTGGGCCGGGCTGGCGGCAGAAGATGGCGAGGGTGTGTAGGCGGCAGCAATGCTCCGTTGAGAGACGCGGCTTTCGGCAAGAACTGGATTCGTGGCGCCACAAGCTCATTCACTGTGTAGGTGAGACCCTCTCCTCCCGCCGCCGCCTCCGGTCCCGAGCTGCCCCGCCGCCTGCCGCCCCTGGCCGGGGAAGGAACCAGCCAGTTCCTCCTCCGGCCCTCTCGCTCTCGTTCCCCCTCCCCCTTCCTCCCCCTCCGTCTCTCCTCTCTTCCCCCACCCCCTGGTGGGCGAGCGGCGCGCGACTACAGCGTCCGCTTCTCCCTCCAAGCTAGGCGCGCGCTCGCTCGCCCCTCCCTCTTGCCCCCCCTTCCCCCCTCGGCTCTGCCCTCTTGGGCAGGGCGCTCGCCCCTCCCCCAGCCGTGACCCGGCGCCTGGGCCGCGGTGTATTGTGGAGACTCAGTCCGAGACGTACACACTTTTCCGGGGTCGCCGCTGCCGGCTTACGCTGAGCTAGTTGGGCGGGGTGGAGGTGGGAGGGGGCGTTGGACCAATCACCGCCCCCAACCTTCCCCAGCCGCCCTTCTCTCTGTCTCTCTCTTTCTCACCCCCCCATCCCCTTTCTCCCATCCCCTCCCCCCTCGCCTCCCGGACGCGTGGCCGCGCGCGCGCCCTCTCCCCCCTCTCGCCCCCGTGCACGCGCTTCGGCCCCGGGAGCCCGGGAGTGGGCGAGGGAGCTGATGGGGGAGCTGGAGCTGTCAGAGGCCCCGAGCCCGACAGCGGAGGGAGCTGAGCGGGTGTAATGGCCGCGGGGGACAGCGGCTTCCCTTGCTCGGCTGGCGGGGGCTCGGGGTGGGTGTGTTAGTGGTGGTGGCGTGTGCGTGTGCCGTGGAGGGAGGGTGCATTGCATGGAGGTCAGCCGGGAAGGCTATGGCGGGGGCCTCTTGTCTCCTCCGGGGGTTTGTTTCCTAGTCGCCGTTGCCCCGAGAAGCGCAGCATCCTCTGTCCGCCCCATGCCGCGGCTTCGCGTGGGCCGGTCCCCGGGTGGTCTTCTCCCTGAGGGGAGGAGGGAGTGAACGGGGTGCCCTCGGGAAGGGCCGGGCGTCCGAGCTGCTCCTCTCACACTGTGTGTTTTGTCTGTTTTTCTCTCCCAAGGTCCCGTTTCCCTCTGTGCGGCGGCCGGCGGGACCATAAGGGCTTAACTCATATATTTAACCCCCCTCCGAAAAGTAAGTGGCCCGTGTGGTGTCTCCGCTCCGCCCGCCGCCCCCCTTCCCCTCTGCATCCCTTTTCTGACGCTCCTGCTTCCAGCATTGTTATTCCTCACCCTTTCTCTGCTGCTGCTGAGGTGTGGGGAAATTTCCCGGTCCCGCTGCCCACTCTCGGGGGAGGCCCTCGGGGCATATTAGTTAGGGACCCGGTCTTCCCTAACTGTTTGCTAATCTGAGAAATTCTAGTGGTTGGCTTGGACCCCTCACCCCTCCTTCCCGTCAGGGTTTCCTTGGAAGGAATTATGCAAATCCAGCTTTCTGGTGTCCATTCAGCGGCAATTTCATGCGGTGAGAAGTTCTCTTTGTTGTGTGAGGGGGAGAACAGACACTGATTTAATAGACATATCTGTTGGGGGGAAGGGTGGAGGGGGTAGGGGAGAGAGGTTCAGTTTGGAAGAATTACAGCACTTGGTTAGCTCACTGTCTTTGTACTTGAGCTTCTGGCTTGACAGGAGTATCTGCCCTCTACTATATCCCACAAGAGATTTTTTTTCTATAATAGATTAAAAGCAAAACTGAAACTTTAAAGGAAGTGAAAAATCAGGTAATCTTTACCTAAAAGATAATACTTTTCAGCTTATCCCTTTCTCCAGTAGTGTTGGATGAAAATGGATAATACAAATTTTGAAACAGACCTTGACTCAGTCTAACATAAGAAACAATGATAATTGATGTTGCATTAGTCTTTCAAGGTGTGAAATAATTAAGAATTTTTGACGGGTGGGAAAATATTGAGTTGAGTAAAGTATATAAAAAAATAGACTATTAAACATGCTGTGTAAACATTTTGAATTCTGTATGCAAAAATTCATTTTGTCAGTTAAGAGGGAGTGAATTTCAGCTTCCACTGCATTCATAACCACCTCTGCTGGCCCTTTTGGTTATCATTTTGCATTCAATGTGCTTTGATTCTGGAGCTTGTTGTATTCATAAAAATAGAACTACTTTCCCAATGTACATTCTTTCTGTGAAAATGATCCTTATTTGTGGCATTTATATATGACATCTGATTTTACAAGAGAATTTTTTAAACTGGAGTTTTCATGATGAAAAATATTTAATCTTTAATGTGTCATGTTTGCTTGATTTCCTCAGTGACTGCTTTTGTTGCAGTAGAGTCAAGACAATTTTTTAACTGATTTTGACATTGACAGTCATCTTTGAGTTGTGAAACTGGAAATTTTTAAAAATGACTTTAGGTAGTTTCAGTGACTTTTAAGTCATCTCAAGCTAACAGTTTTTTGTGGGTCATTTCTTATTGTAAGTCTAATGTTTGTTGTTCAACAGTGGTTATCTTTGCACATTTTACTGTATATGTTTAATCTTTAATGCAAAATTCTGAATTTTGAGGAGTTAAAGTTCAAAAGATATTTAAAGTCCAAAGTGCAGTGGCAATATTTTAATCTCCATGTAGATTATAGTCTTGACTCTCATCAGTCAGTTAAATAAGACTCCCAATCTCTTAAACATATTTAGATTTTTTGAAATCCAATATAGATGACTAAGTTAATTTTAATTTTCTTTTAAAATTAATTATTTTGAGACTGTTGGAGATACAACTATTTGTTTGATTTTATAATCTTCTTTAATTGGTTGATTATGTATTTATATATATATATATATATTTTTTTTTTTTTTTTTTTTTTTGCTGCAAACAATTTCCTTTTAGGAATTTCATGATCCTATTAAACGAGCCTACTTGCTTTTTCTCATATGACTTCTCATCTCTACTTTTGCACAAAATGTTCCCTCTCCCCCTTGTAATGGAATCCTTCCTCACTTCAAGTGAGGAATAATATATATATATATATATATATATATATATATATATATATATTACATGATTATGTATATTAAAAAAAACTTAACTAATTTTATGGTTCTGTCTCAAGTTATAGTTCATTTACATTCAGTATTAACATTTTGGAATGAATGACAATTCACTTTAAATGCCTTTTTTTTTCTTGCTGAAACAGAGGTGGATACATTGACTATATTGACTTAGCTTTACCACCTTTGTAGGCTGGTAGGAAAGGGAGGCTTTGATGTTCTGTAAGGATGTTGGGATGACCTATTCAAACTGCAAAGAAATCCTAATTTGCATCTCTGCTACTTCAGATGTGAATGCTTTTTAAAGAATTCTCTATAGTGCAGAGGAAATTATGTCTAACCCCTCCCTGTCTTGATCTGGTCAGACTGCAAAAGCCAAGTGGAAGAACCAGTGTTAGATGACTATTCTGGCCTAAACAACTATTTTACATTATTTTAACTCCAGCAGATAAGATTGTGTGGTAAAGGAATAGTAGGGGGCATTTGAGCAAATAAATCTTTAGATCAAGATGATGAGATTGCACAGAGTGGTGGTCTTCTGATTTCTTAACTTAGTAAATGACTGTTTGCTTTTTTCTATTATAAACCTGAATAAACACTCAACCATATTGGCATTTGTGCTATTTTTAGGAATGCAATGTTAATGGAAAAGGATTTATTAATTACTTTTTAAAAGAATGTTATTTATTCAGTGCATGAAGCAAGGGAGAAAAAAAGTATAAAACAAGGCACAATTAGTAAGTACCAAATAGTAGTAGAAATCAAGAGCTTATAGGATGTAGGCTTGAGAGGCTAATAGGAACATTCCAAATAGAGAAAATAGCATGAGTCAGATGTGGAGAGAATATAATGAAAGTCCTGATTGGAGAATAAGTAATCCAATTTCATTGAAACCTAGGATTAGGTATAGGGAGTATATAAAACATAGAAGGGTATGAGTTTGAAATAAGTTTATCAAAACCTTTGACCATTATGGTTATGGAAATGATGCTTTGATTTGGTTGATGGCTCAGGAGTTGTGGGGCTTATTTTCATCTCTAGTTTTAAAGAAGCTTTAAAAATATAGGGTATGATAATTACAAGATGATGAGATTGATTGTTAGGCCAGTTCTTAGAAGTTCTTTGCTCCATTCCAAGGAGTTATCTTAAGAGCCTGTGGACTTGTTCCAATGATGATGCTATTGCTCAAAGGTAATTTTTTTTTTTTTTTTTTTTTTGGCCAGGGGATGGGGGAGTACTTGGGAATTGCCTTTAGATTGACTTATTTAGATAACATTTATTAAGCTAAGCATGAGGAATAAAAAGACAAAAATAAAACAATCCCATTTGTAGGTGGAGGGTAAACTCTCTAAATAGCTATGAAAATAAAATGTGGACCAAATTATTTCATTGGAAAAGGAAAGCAAATGGTATCAGGATAGGTCTTTTGTAGGAATGATATTTGATCTGAGATAGTAGGGATTGTAAGAACTTGAAGTGAGGAAGGATTCTATTACAAGGGGGAGAGGGAACTTTTTGTGCAAAAGTAAAGATGAGAGGTCATATGAGAAAAAGCAAGTAGGCTAGTTTAATAGGATCATGAAATTCCTGAAAGGAAATTGTTTGCAGCAAAATAGTATTCTGGATAGACACAGAACCTGGAGTCAAAAAGACCTGAGATCAAATTCAACTTCAACCATTTTTTTTTTAGCTGTGTGACCCTGGATAAGTCACTGCTATCTGCTTCAATTTTCTTATTTGTAAATTGGAGATAATAATGGTACCTACCTCCTGGTTGTTGTGAGGACAGTATGAAATAATAGCTTTAAAGAGTTTTGCAAACCTTAAAACCCTATAAAAGCCATAAGGTAAATACTAGCTATTATTGTTGTTAGCAGCTGGGAATATAGGTTGGAATCAGATTGTGAAAGGCTTTAAATATAAATAGGAGTTGATATTTATCCTATAGCCAGTAGAGAGCCATTGGTACTTCTTGAATAAAAGAAGATTGTAGTTAGACTTGTACTTAGGAATATCAATTTGGCAGCTTTGTGAAACAGATTAGAAAGAGGAAAGATTTTAAACAGGGAGACTAATACATTTTTGAGTAGAGTATGCTCTTTTCAGTATTTTCAATAGTGGCAAAGTTCCACCCTGGTATGGAATGGGAGGAGGAGAGGTTGAAACAGCCAAAAGTTGTTTGGTACCAAGTGGTTTTATAACAGTTGTAATTACCTGAAGTGCAGCTATAACATAAGATTGACTTTTCCTGAATACCTTATAAACTGCCTCTGACAGCAGTTCCAAAAATGTTTTGAGTAGCAAGAGCATTTTTTGTAATAATTGTACGTCATTCTGAAGTAAGGACTTTGAAGGACAATTCTATAAATATGTTGGTATAGGTTATTTTTATTTTAAAGTTTTATTTATAGTCACAAGGGGTGTATGTGTGGATATATATAGGTATGTGTGTCTGTGTGTATTATGAGTAAATATTTTTCCCTTCCTCTTTGGTAATCACAAGCAAGATATATGACAATCAAAGGCATTTTCTTTGCCACATTATCCAAATTGGACTAGAGGACATTAGTTGTTTAGAATATCCTTAATATTTCCCCCTCTAGACTTTAACATTTTCTTCCTTTTATAACTAAACACCTTTGATATTAGTTTTTCTGAATCCATTATGGTAAATTAAAGGAAATAAAATAAATTATTATTTCTTGAGTTAATGATTAGAAATTTTTATTTTTAAAATTACTGAAAAATTGACTAGTGTATGTATATATATATGTATGTATGTATGTATATGTGGATATTCTTGTATCAATGTATAATATGAAGAGTGTGTGTGTGGGTAGCACGTCTATTCTTTCTGCTGAGCTATAGTCACATCTCTGATTTCCTCTTGGACATCTTTATCTGGATGTCTTACAGGCTTCTCAAACTCTGCATGTCCCAGAGCTCATTTTTGTTTCTAAATCTTCTTTCCTTCTGAACTTCCCTATTGCTATTAAGGGTACCAACATCCTACAAGTTACCTAGGACTGTGTCCTCATCAACTCTTATAAACTAGTGCAAGTCTTCTAATTGATCTCTCTGCCTTATGTCTCTTCTCAGTCCATTCTTTTTCTTAGTTTCTAAGATGATTTAAAAATTACTTTGTTTTACATACATTTATCATTTTCTCTCATTATCCCCTGCCCCCCCACAACAGTAACACTGAAAAATAAAAAAAAAATTTAAGCACACATAGTTCAGCAAAATAAATTCCCATTTATTTCTTTGAGCTCATTTTAAATTTGTCACTTCTCTAACAAGAGGTGATAAAAATGTTTCATCTTAAATTCTCTTGACATGGGTTGTCATTACATTGACCAGAGTTCTAATGTCTTTCAAAGTTTTTTTCCCTATATGATACCATTGTCATTGTCGATATTGTTCTAGTTCTGCTCAATTCATTCATCAGTTCATAAGAGGTTTTCCCAATTTCCCCTGAAACTGCCAACGTGATTTTGTATGTTTGACTGTGTTGTGTTCCTACTCAATTAACTTCATTGTCTCTCTATTACCTCTAAGATCAAATATAAAGACTCTGTTTAGAATTTAAAGCTCTTTTTAAACTGTCCCTTTCCTAACTTTAAGTTTTCTCATATGTTATTGCCCTCCATGAACTCTAAATTCAACTAAACTGGCCTTTCTTCTGTCTCTTGCCTTTGTAATGATTGACTCTTATTCCTAGAATGCCCTGCCCTGTCACCTCCACCTCACAGGAGGCTTTTCTCAGACTCCCAGATGCTAATGCCTCCTCCTTCTAGAATATTTTCTTATAATATGTATATATATCTTGTATGCATCTAATTACTTTCATGTTGTTAAAGTGTGTACTCTTTGAGGGTAGAGGCTGTTTTTGCTTGATTTTGTATACTCTGATTTATAGAGTTTGTGGTCAAATACTGTCATGCTATATACATATATATGTATATATATGTACATGTGTGTGTTATATGTATGCATATACACACACAAACATACACTTCATTTTTGAGAAAATCCCAGTTTAAACTGGTGTCATTTTTAGTTGAACAAATCTTCATTGAAAACTTAAATGTGCACAGTAGTATCATCCAACATCGAGGAATTAAAATTGTAGTTAAGAAGACAAAACATGGTAAAATATGTAATTAATATGAGACAGTAACTACAATTTTCAATTCCTGTATTATAGCAATGTATTGAAAATAATGTAAAAAAATTCCCTTGTTTATCTTAATATAGTTTATATCTTTCATTCTCTCAGCACAACCCACCTGTCCTATATCCTTCTCTTTTTGCATTTCTGAAACATGTATGATCATTAAATTCACAAATGACTATAATTTACAAATAAGTGTGTTTTAGAAATAGATGAGCAATATAGGAAACTTAGTAGACCAAGAATGTTTGGGAAAACACAAAGTATAAACTGTATTATTGCAAACAATATATTATATATATAAACAACATATTTTACATATTGTTATATACCCCTGTTTTATTTTATAATTATAGTTACTGTATCCCCTGTTAAGTCATTAAATGTTTTACAATGATATGTCTTTCCAGTTAAAATGTAAGTTTTTTGATGGTATGAACCATAATATGTGGAATAGTTCTGCACATAGTGAAGCCTCAGTGAAAGCTTGTTTAATTAAAAGCAATCCCACTGGGATTTTCTCTAGGAGTATCTGAAATGTTTCTGCAAAATTACCTTTGGAGAGCAAACTAAAATTTCTTTTAATGAATTCTTGACTCATGTGAGGGACCTGGAGACTCTCCTATAAGAGACAGTGTGGTATGGTAGAAAGCATGCAGAATTTTGAATCAGGGGGTTCTAGGTTTGAATTCTGGCTCTATCACTCTGTTCTTGTGAATCAGGTATTACAGTCTCTTGATCTCGGCTCTTCATCTGTAGAAAGAGGGTGTTGGCCTAGATAGCCTCTTAGGTCCTTTCCTGCTCTAACTCTATGATTCTAATAGCGTGATAGCTATCTTCCAAGTGTTTAAAGGACTATCCTCTGATAGACTGTCATGATACCAAGAAGGCATAACTAGAAACTTTTGCAGTCTGGTAAGCTTGTGAACTTCTCAGGTTAACGTTTTTAAATGGATACAAAAAAATGCATAATATTACAAAGGAAACCAATTCCTGAAATACAATTATCAAAATACTTTTCTTTTAAAAAGTATTAAAAAATACTTAAAAAAAAAAGATAAAGAACTCCTGGACTCTAATGAT
Source organism: Sminthopsis crassicaudata (assembly GCF_048593235.1). Classification (NCBI taxonomy): domain Eukaryota; kingdom Metazoa; phylum Chordata; class Mammalia; order Dasyuromorphia; family Dasyuridae; genus Sminthopsis; species Sminthopsis crassicaudata. Next base: position 609,849,964 of record NC_133618.1, read on the forward strand.
TTTTGAGATCTCATAAAACTTGAATGATTCTTTAAAATGTATATTTTTTAGAGCTGCAAAGCCATTGTATAGAATACAGAGAATGTTGACAACTCTAGGGTTGAAACTAAAGCTCTTTTGATGGCCAGAGGTAAGAGAAGTCAATAATTAAACATTTATTAAACCAGTGATGTCCAAAGAAGAGGCAGTGCTGTGTAGTAGATAGATTGCAGTTCTTCTTTTAACACATGCCATAGCTAAAGGTACCATTTGACTCCTGAGTGTAAGTCACTTAATTTCTTCTCCATGAGAGTTGTAGAACTGCTTTTTAATCTCTTTCTGAGAGAGTTGTTTGTACTGTTGAAATCACAGGTTTAAATATTCTCTACTATGCTTTTCAGGTGAGTAAAGCTTTAATGTACTGGGAAAGATGGAGCAGAAAAATAAGAAATATCCAAGGACCTTACAAATCTTAATCAAATAAATGCATTTATATAGGGAATCTGATCTTTTTCATGGATAGATTGAAGGCTAAGTGAGCACTCCATAAAGCCATTACTAAGTTTATGAAGGAGTGTGAGAATTTCTTATTAGAACAATAAAGGCATGGTTTCTTCTCTGAATAGTTGTAAGGGAAAAAAAAATAATAATAGTAATGACTATAATGAAATTAATAAACCATATCTACTTCAGAGGCTCGTAAGCCCAATGCAGAAGTGGGAAACTGAGGCACAGAGAGAAATGATTTACTCAGTGTGTCAAGATTTGAACTCACATTTTCCTGACTTGTGATCTGGTGTTTTCACCACTATTCAGGTATAATTTGGAAATAGCTAGCATTGAAAAATTGAGCTTATTGACCTTAAGGTATACAAACAGTATTCTAAACTGTTTTTCTCACTGCATACTTTCTCATTATACTTTCTCATTATTTGGATATTCCTGAGTTTTGAGAAAAGTAGAAGCGTTTTTATTCTAATTCAAAATACTAAATGAATGCTAAGGCATAGGCCAAAATCGCATGTGATTTAGAACCTGTTAGGTTTAATCAGGGAAGCTTACTGGAATTTAGGAGTATTTAGATTTTAAAGATTTGAAGAGGAGAGAAGAATACTGAAGATAGGAATAAGCAAGGAGCTTGACTGGTGAGGAGAGACTATATTATATAGTAACCATCTCATACAATTTCAGAGTAATATGTAAATAGATGTCTGGGTGCAAGTCTATCTGTGTGATCAGTGCCTTAGGCAATTCACCAAGAAGTTGCTTAACTGCCTGTGGAGAGACTTTCCCCACAGAAATTTCTTTATTGGGGGGAGGGGGCTCAAAGAAGACCAAAAAAAGAGAAAAGACACTGTTTACATAAACATACTCCTTATGGCATACTGAATGGCCTTAGGTCTTGTCTTTAATACATTTTGGGCACATCATTTAATATCTCAGTGTTCTTGAAAACAAGGTGTCCAACTTCACTTCGAAGGATCTACCTAATTTGAGAATTGCCTGTGCTACTAAAATTATAGGTTGAATCCATTCTCTATGTGTGTATACACACATTAACTCTGCTATACAGTAATAGTATCAATTTATTTTGGACCTGTGTTGTCATTGGTTCAGGGATTCTCCTACCAATTCAGTTTGTAATTTAGTGACTTGCTGATTGAACTGAAATGTGTCAGAGATGGGACTTGAATGTAAGGCAGGTTTTCTTTCATGCCTCTATGCTTGTCTTTTGTATGGCTAACATTTAAATAGTATGTTAGGGCTTGCAAAATGCTTTACATACATTATTTCATCTGAACCTCACCATGATCTATAAGGTGGTGTTAGAGGTGACATAATTATCTATTTTACACTAAAAAAAAAAAAAGGCTCAGACCAACTAATTTGACATGGTCACAGCTAGGAATTGGGATTTGAACCCAAGTATTTTTTAATATTCAATACTATCTGAGAATATTTACTATTCTTGCTTCTTTCAAATTATATTTTGAGTTCTGGAGGTGGAAAAGAGAATGGTGCTTTGCAATAGAATGATCAGAGGGATAATAGTAGGAAAGCCATTTAAACTCTTTGAAAATTATTTTTAGTCATAATCATTATTTAAGTGGGTTATATGGTGATAAAATAGTAAAAGTTTATTTTTAAAACATGAAACTTAATTATGCTCTTGTTTTATTTGCATTGAAAATCCCAATATAGTGTTCTTTCCCGTTTTTGGGGGGGAATGTAAAAATCTTGATCATAATAAAATGGAATTTACTATAAAATTTACTGAGTTGATTTTAAAAGGTGATTTAGATTTTCTTTTAGTTTGATTTCACTAACTGAAGCCTGGTTTTGCTATACCAGGACACCTGCATTTTGTCAAAAGCTTAACATGTATAAAAATGTTATGTAGATAAGTATCTGCATTTTTTGAAATGAGAGAAAGCTTTGTAAGTATGAGATTCCCTTTGGCCAAAGAAGATACAAATTTTTAAAAATATTTTATTTTGTTTTTTATTAATTTTTATAATTATAACATTTTCTTTGACTGTACATATGCATAGGTAATTTTTTTTTTTTAATTTTTACAACATTATCCCTTGTACTCCCTTCTGTTCCGAGTTTTTCCCTTCCTTCCCTCCACCTCCTCCCCTAGATGGCAGGCGTTCCCATACATATTCAATATCTTATACTATATCCTAGGTACAATATATATGTGCAGAACCGAATTTTGTTGTTGCTGTTGTTGCAAAGGAAGGATTGTATTCGCAAAGTAAAAATAATCTGGGAAGAGAAACAAAACAAAACAAAACAATGCTCACAGTTTACGCTCATTTCCCAGTGTTCCTTTTCTGGATGTAGCTGATTCTGTCCATCATTGATCAATTGGAATTGGATTAGCTCTTCTCTATGTTGAAGATATCCAAGAAGATACAAATTAAGTCACTTAAAAACAGCATTTATTAAGCACATACCATATGTAAGCCATCATGCTAAGTGCTGGGATATAAAAATAAATGAAAGTTTATTTCTTTCAGGAGTTTACATTCTAATAGAATTATGTTAACCTTTTTTAGGAAAAGGTTTTGATGATTGTTGACTCCATTTATATGAACTGTGCTAAAGATAAAATACCTTCTGTTTGTTTGAATACTCTATAGTGCAATGCAAATGCTCATTAGTGCTATAGCAGATTTTATTGTACTTAAAATTTTGAGTGATGAAAGCATATAATTGTGTGATGTTTTAAGAAATAGAAGTGCATTACTGTGAAACAAGAAGTGAGACTAAGGCTTAACAAAATGGGGGAGGGGAGAAATTTGGATATTATGATTTAGAACAGAAGGAAGTTCATCTTAAAACAAAAGGTCAACATTTTAAGTTATATAGTCTTGTTAACAGTTGAACATAAATGATGATAATCATTTTAACCCTGTTAAGAAATTGACCTCAAATTCTAGATTATGTGAAAAGGAAGGAAAAAGGATGATACTATAGCATCTGTGACAATGAATATAGTTTAAGTATTTTAAGTATTTATTCCTAAGTTTAGGAGTAAACTTGAGGGAAGGAATGTTTCCATCCTTATCTTACCAGTTGCTTATTCCTTGTTGCCTGCAATGAGAATAAATTTTGCTGCTGTTTTTCATGGGAGTTAGGACAGACTTGGCATTTTAGTTCTTGAGTCACTGACTCAAGAACAGTTATTTGTAGGTCACATGGTAATAACTTTTATTTTCAGTAGACATTCTCAGAAGTAATTATTTAAATTTGGAATAGTTTTTATCCTTCAAAAAGCTTGAAGTAAATTTTATAGTAGCCAAAGAGAGCCAGCACAAAACTTCAAGCTTCTCCCTCCCCCCAAAGTCTTTATTTCTTATTATGGAGTAACTTTGGAGAAAAATCTCTCTCCTTCCCTTTCTTATATACTATGCAAAGTTCTTGGTCCAACTCTTTGCTAAATTCTCCTACTAGGATTTTATCCTCTTTGCTTGTCTTCATGCTCCAAAATACATAATGGCAATTAATCTTTTGCAATATGTCTTATCATCAGCCAACTATTTATTAAGCTTCTACTGTGTGCTAGGCAGTGTCTGACATTGCCAGAGAGATAAAGGTTATAAGTATTTTCTTTTTTGTGCACAATTCTCTTAATCATTATGTTTTTATAAATACAGTAAAAGCTGCATTAAATCTAGTTTTGGTTCATAGATTTATAATGGATTTATGGGTTAAAAATCATCCGGGCTAATAATGTCATTCACATGGACAATGGCTGCTAAACTGGACCACATATTTACTTGGAAAACCACATATATGATCTATCTTTTATTGTGTTTTTATTCAGTTTGTTAATTATTTCCCAATTACATTTTAATCTGGTTTGGGTTGTACTGGGAAGTGTTGTGAACTTGGTGTGTGGCTGGTGTGTCTGGTCTAGGCCGTCCCAAGTTTCAGAAATGAAGAAACTAGGGTTTGGAGAGATGGATTAATTGGTAAAATGAAAAATTCGCAGTTTACATTGTATGCTGACCTTTGGATAATGAGAGTAACTATCAGACTGCAACTATAATGTATCTTTTTGCCTCATGGTCATCATGTTTTGTATACAAGTTTATATTTTATCACCAATAAATATATACTTAATTGCTTCTGTGAGATATGTGGTACTATGCTAGCAGTTTAAAGAGCCTGAGGAAGACAAGATAAAAATATACTCAGTATTATAAAGATATGTAGATATTTTAAGAGAGAAAGAACTTTAATTTTTTGAAATTATCTTTTTAAAAAATCTTAATTGGATTAATTGGTAAAGCAAAAAATTCCTTTTTTAAAAAATGTCTTATAAGAAACAGAAAACATCAACAGAACTATACTTGCTTAGCAATTTTTACATTTTAATTAATTTATTACAATGAAAAGTATTGTAATACCTCTTTATCTAGTCATTCTCTTTAAGTCTATTTTGGATTCCAATTTTCTGGTCTTTGTGCCTTTATAGTATAGTATAGAATGAAAGAAAGGAAATTTCTTTTTACATTTTAGTTATATGGGGTTTTCTTTACTTTTACAAAAAAAATTAACAAAAGTCTTTTTTTCTCCTTCCCACCTACCCAGTTGAAAAAAAGAAAAATACTTTTGTAACCAGTATGCATAGTCAAGCAGAACAAATTCTCTTATTGCCTATGTTCAAAAAATGTTTCATTCTATACTCTTAATCCATTATTTCTCTATTGGGATAACATGCATCTTCATTATTGGTTCCCTGAAATCGTAGATGGTAATTGTGTTGCTCAGAGTTCTTGCAGTTTTCAAAGTTGTTTGTCTTTATAATATTGTCATATAATTTACATGACAATTTCTTATTGCTCATTTTATCCATCAGTTTATAGAAGTATTTTGGTAATATTGATGTTATAATATACATTTAATTTTCTTCTGGTTCTGCTTATTTAAAACTATCAGTTCTGGCAAGTCTTTCCACATCTTTTGCTGGAAAACCATTGTGCTGTCAGAATTAGATGATTTCAACTAATTGACAATTTAATTCAAGTAGCAAGTTCTGGTACCTAAAAAATTGTTATAATTTCATTTTCATTGACATCTTGATCTTATAAAAGATGCTGTACTTGTTGTAGATAGAAATAAATTAAAAAACATGCAAGCTCTCATTTAATTTTTCTCATTTTTCTTATGCTTTTTTAGTGTGATTTATGTAGTCCCCTTTTTTTAGGCAGATTGTGATTTCCAGAGATAATTTCTGATTACATGCAAATACTTTCCTTTAAAGCATATCTTTTCCTCCTTTTTCTTTCACAGTCTATAAACATTTATTAAAAACCTGTCACATGCCAGGTACATTCTCAGTTATTTAACCCAATTTGATTATATAAAAATAATTTTTTTGTTTCTGTCCTTTAGGGCAATATAGCAGGATAGTGTAAGAATTTTCTACTTTATCATTCAACATCATTTTTTGGCTGCTTATTTCAGTTACCAAGGTCACCTTTTTTGTTGTTAAAAGAGCACCTATATTAGGATATTAGCTCTTCTGATAGAATTCTAGCTCTTCCTTGAAGGTAAGAAATATAAATTTTGTGTATTTCTACCATCTAATATAGAAGAGGCACTTAATTTTTCCCTCAAGGATAGACTAGGATTCTAATTTGGCTTACATGTGACTTTTAGTTTCAGAAGTCTGACCCTGGTGTACAATGATGACTCATTTTTGTCACTTGTTTGGATTTTAATGAAGTGATAGGGTGTTTTAGCCTCAATCGATTGATTCTCTTGATGATATTTTATCAGAATAGCAAATTCTTCCTTCACAATGCAGATTAATTACTCATTTGTCATTTAATAGTCAGAGCTGCCTGGAAAATTACTTAAGTATATTGTTATCTTACTAGTATATGCCAGAAGTAGAATTTGAATCCAGATGTGGGGCTACTTCTCTCTGTTATGCCAAGATGCTTCTTTTGTCATCTTTAGTGATTTTTTTTAAATCATGGGGAAGAGTAGTGTGAGCTTTGTTTTTATTCTTCAGTGGTACCTCCAACATAAGCCACTTGTATAAGGTTACCCATTGCTAGAAAGGAGAGCTAAGTAAGGCCTGATCATTTTAAACAACTTTCCTCATGCCTTGAAAAGGAGTTGAACTGCCTTTTTTTCTTTACCATGAGGTTATGACCACTGTTTTACAAAACCAGGATTTACTGCAACTTAAAAGTTGTTTTTTCAGGGAAGTATGAAAAATGGGGACTATAAAAGGCCATAATCTCTGATTACTTGGGGATAAGTTACTATAGGCAGACTGCCTTCCTACTGCTACCTGGAAATTGTTTTGCTCAAATTATACTTGAATCCTTATCAGATTCCCCATGGCAGTTATTCTAAACTTTTTCTCTTTTCATTAATTTGTCATTATTGAACAGATGATCTCATTTTTTATTTTGCTGAGGTAATAGAGGAGGTTGAAGGTAGGTCCTTGTCTTCCAAATTTCTCTCCTTGCCTGTTCTCTTTCTTTACACTATCAACATTTCCAAATCTGTGATTTATGCTAAATGCCTCTTCCCTCAACACTTTGTTCATTCTCTCACTATAGTTTCATAGTTTTTATCATCTCAGTGAAAAGTCTTTTGAATATTATTTATAGTCTCCTGTTTATGCAATATTATGCTTTATGCTTTCATTTATGTTTATGCTTTATTGGTCTGCAAGGAATTACATAGCTATAAGGGACCTAAAAGATATTTGTATCTAACTCTGAAATCATTGTTGCTTTTTATTTATTTTGTTTTTGTATTTATATGTCTGTGCAGAAGTTATTCTCCTCAGCAGATTGTAAGCTCCTGTTTTTTTATCTGTCTATCTGTCTATCTACCTATCTACTCTAGCAATTGGGGTTATAGCTTGGCCAGGGTCACATAGCTAGTGTCAAGTGTGAGGCCAGATTTGAACTCTTGACTCCAATGCTCTCTCTACTGTGCCAATGCTTCTGAGCGTGTGTGTGTCCCTACATAGCATAGTGCATGGCACATAGCAAGTACTTTATGCATCCTTATTTAAATTGAATTGTTCTTTTATATATATATATATTTTTTATTCTAGCTTTTTATTTACAAGATAACTTTAGCTGTCATCTCTATGTAGATGACTTAACTAAATTAGGCTTAAGATCTTTTAAAAGCTCAGCCTTCGTATTTTCTAATTGCTTGTTAGATAGTTCTACCTGGATGGTCCACAGTGCCTCAAACTCACTGTGTCCAAAAACTGAACTTTGTAGTTAATGTAGATGACCTTTGTAGATAATATGCTTGTTGTTATCTCCAATAACTTTCAAAGCAAGCTATTCTTTATTTTGTGAACATATCCTGGTGCTTTTCTGCCTTCACATCTTTTCATTACAGGACTCACTACAAACTATTTATTCTTCAAGATCCAGCTAAAATTCTTTGTTTCCTTTGTCTTTCTCTTGGACTTCTATAGGACCTTGAACCAATCTTATGGCACTTATTCTTCATTGTATTCTAATTATATCTTCATGTCATATCTTCCTTTACTTGATTGTAAGCTCATTTAGAACAGCAGATATGTATTCATTTCTTCATCCTTCTAGCTTCTGACTCGGTTATTAAGTTATTATTTTTAAATGAATAAATGGAGTTGACCGGTCAGTGAGTGCCTAGAATGTTACTTTGATTTTGGTTGGAAGAAAAAGAAATTAACAGAACAAACAAAGCTTTGAGGGTTCATCTATTAGAGACCATAAGTTTGACCTGGAAGGAACCTTTGAAGCCAACTATTTCAATCTCTTTATTTTGCAGTTGAGTGTACTACATTGGATGGTACTAATAGATTCTTCCAAGCACATAAGAGGAGTATCAGAAATGCTATATAAACCAAGGTCCTCTGACACTAGTGCCAAAGTTTTCACTGTGATGTCCTGCTGTCTTCTGTGAAAAATAAACATCTTGTGCTGAGTCTGCCTACTTTCTATCATTGTAGAGTACTGCTGAATCCAGAAAAAAAACAAAAAAACAAAAAAAATATAGTTGGTATTAACAGAGCTTATGAACAGGCAGGGAAATACTATAGAATATCCTGTTATTCTTAGAGTTGTACTTTTTATTTCTAGAACTATTTCCCTTTTCTGAACTCTGATATTAGAAAATAATTGTTTGGAAATAAGCTCTAAATGTCTCTCTCTCCTTCCTATTCCTTTGGCTTAAATGAAGAATGTACTTTTCACCTACAACTTGGAAACAGATTGCTGTCATAGTCAAGCTGGGATTTGTATTAAGTCAGACATTTTAGTTGGGGAGGGTGGGAAAAAAAGAAGAGAATAGACAGGCATCCCCAAAATAGATGTCAGTGATCAGTTAATTGATTTTGCTATGCATTTGTTACTAGTCACTAGGTATGTGGTAGATGTATGATTTGGACTTGATAGGCAAAGGCCTTTTTTTAGTTTTGCTTTGATGTTTCGTTTTCAGAAAGTAAGTCAAACAAATATTTGAGTGTAGTTAACATTTATTTAAAATAACTATATTCTATATAAACAAATAGTTTGTAAGTAGTTTGTGGCCAGTTTTTAACTAAGAAAAATACCTATTGGTGTCATAGGAATATTATGCTTAAAGTTTAAAAAAAAAAAAATCCAAGTGCTAAGTAGGAGATAAACAGATCAGTTAAACTTAAGAACATGTCAGAACCTTTCACCCTAGCAAAATTATAGATTACTAGCAGTAGTGGTAGTAGCCTGACCTTGGTAAAGTTACTTTTTCTAATTTTGTTTGATGTAAAAAAGTTTGGGGTTGTATTTTTTGTTTTTGTAAGCTAAAGTAGACTTTGGAAAGCAGCCTTTTTTTTTTTTTTTTTTTTTTTTTTCCTTCACCCTCTTTTACAGTCTTGTTTCATGCAAAAAGTTTTTGGGTTCTTCAAAGGAATAGGATTGGGGTAGATTCTTATGGGGAAAGGGAATTATTTCTGGGAAACATTTGTTTAGGTTTTCATTCTGTCAGCTTCACTACTTCTTATAGTTAAAGAGCGTGTGACTGCTATTAATGAATTCAGATCACCAGGCTATTTAAAATACATCCATGTTACTGAAAGAATTGGAAAACATGGTTGCTGACAGTGGTCTTATAAAGATCATAGAAAATCGGAGAAGGATAACAGGATGGCTGAAAAGCATATTTTGTCAAGATTTTGAAACAAGAGTCCCAGTAGAATATGCAAATTATAGGCCAGTGAGTTTGAATTCAATGCATGGCAAAAAGCTAGAAGTATTATTAAAGCAATTGGTTAGTAAACCTCTAGAAGAGAAAAAAGTAACTGCAAAGAGTAAGCATCACTTTATCAAGAACAGGTAATTGTTTGAATGTTGCCTCTTCCAATGTGCCCCCTTTTGGAGTATATTTGTCTTTTGCTTATTTTTATTTGTATCCTTATCACCTGTTTTCTTTTTGGTAAGACTTACTTGACTGGGTAGATCAGGAGAATGTAACAAAATTCTTACTATTGTGGGGGGGAAAAGTGGAGAGATATGGGTTGGATAATCTTAGGTTGATTTAGAACTAGTCTCAGAATCTAATAAATACTTTTGCAGGGTTACAAAGAAAGACATAATATATAGTCTGCTCTGTAGAAGTCTACATTCATCAGTGAAACAACATGCATAGTCACACAATAAGGACAAGGTAGTTGAGGGGGAGTGATGGTAGCAGCTGAGGGAACTCAGTTTTGATGAAAACTTGAGGAATCTAAGAGGCTCAGAAGTGAGAGTGCATTCTAGACAGTGGTGATGGATAGCCTGAGCAAAGAATGAAATGTGGGTGAACAATAGCAAGAAGATAACTTTGGTTGGACAATAGAGTATATGAAGAGGAGTAAGGTATAATAGGCCAAAAAAGATCTTAGATTCAGGTTGTGAAAAATTTCAAACAGATGTTTGTTTTTGATTCTGTAAGTAATAGAACAATTAGAGTTTATTGAAGATGTATGGTCAAGGAAAATGACTCTGACAGCAGTGTGGAAGATGAATTGGAGTAGGGAGAGATGAGTCAGAGAGATCAGTTAATGAAACTTGCCATATGGTTCAGAAGAGAAATTGATGAGATCTTAAACTAAGATGATATAGACATGTGAGTATTGAGAAAGAGATGGATTAGAAAGTACTGTGAATTTAGAATTGACAATAGCTGACAGCTGATTGGATTGTATTGGGGATGAGTGGAAATGCAGTTAAGGATATGGCTCTTGGGAACTTTTGGTGACTGATAAAATGGTGGCATTATCTATAGAAGTGGGGAAGTTTGAAGGAGAGTGTACATTTTGGAGGATTTCTGGCCCTTGAAGACTTGTAGTAGTCTACTTATGTACTTCTACGTGAGGACTTCAAGGAGAAATTAGGAGGACCTAATCATTCAAAGAAATAGGCTTTTTTGGAGTATGCTTTGGAGTACCTAAACCTGAGAGCACTTAAAGGGGAGTTAGGAGTAGCAGGAGAAGGACATGTTGATAACTACTTTCACCTTGGGGAATAAGTAAATACTTTGAAAGCCAGATAAGAAAAGTATATAACCAGGGATATTGCCAGAGAAGGATCTTTTTTTAGGCTGTCAGGGAATCCAGGGACAGGAAGTTGTCCTAGTCCCTAGTTCTGGTTTCGTATCTCCATGAAACGGGTCAATTGAGGGATTTTGAAGAAGGCTAGGTGTTTTATGAGGATAAAAGTATTATTCAGACACATCTAATTCATTTCCCATGTTTGACACAGGCAGTTACCAATTAGCAAAGTTACATGGGAGATACAGAGTTCTGAGCTTAGAAAGCTTGGTACCTTCTAAATGGGACATAGGTAGAATAAAGACAATCTAAGAAAGACTAATTTTAGGCCTTTATTGTAAAAGTAGAATTTTTTTTCTGGGCTACCACACATCCTTTAGAGCTTGGAAATTATGTGGTTTTGTGCTTCCTTCATAGATGTAACCATAGGTGGATTTTTGTTCAATGATTATTTAATTACCAATATCAATTGAAACATAAGGTGATCAGATTCAGTCATGGATACTCTGTGATAGAATAATTGCATAGTGAATGGTAAAGTTTGCTGATAGTATAAATAAACAAGCCTTTTAAAAATTCTGTTCAATTTTTTTATTGCTCTCCTATAAATTTTCTACTCAGTGTGCTGAAGACTTTCCTCTAGAGCTTTTGATGTTATGTAGTTAGCAGTGAAACACATTGGTTGTCTTTTTTCTCCTGTATTTGTTACATGATTAGCTCACTTCCTTTTCTATCATCCTGAAAATATATGGTAAAAATAGGTGAAGGTAGTAGCCAGAGCAAAGAATAATACCTTAACAGCTTGTACTGGTGCTGTTATCAACACATTTGTAAGATTTGAAATTCCAATTTTTTCCTCCTTCCTTTTCTTTATCTTTCCCCAAGACAGCAAGCAAGCAATCTGATATAGGTTATGCATGTACAATCATTTTGAATATATTTCCATATTAGTCATGTCAAGAAAGATCAAAACAAAAGAGAAAAAATCATGAGAAAGAAAAAGCAAACCAAAAAAAGGTGAAGATAATTATGTTTAGATCTCTATTTTCAGTTTCCATATGGATACTGATGACATTTTCCATCCCACATCTATTGAAATTGTCTTGGATTACTGAATTAATTGCTAAGAAGAGTCAAATCTTTTGTAGCTAATCAGCAAATAATCTTGCTGTTACTGTGTATATTATTCCCCTGGTTCTGCTCACTTCATAAAGTATCAGTTCATTTAACTCTTTCCAGGCTTTTGTGAAATTAGGCTGTTCATCATTTGTTATAGAACAATAATATTCCATTACATTCATGTACTATAACTTATTCAACTATTCCCCAATTGATGGGCATCCATTCAGTTTTCAATTCCTTGCCACCATAAAAAGAGCCATTACAAATATTTTTGCATATGGAGGTCCTTTCCCCTCTTTTATGATCTCTTAAATCCCACTGCTAGATCAAAGGATATATGCAGTTTTATAGCCCTTTGAGCATAGTTCTGAATTGCTGTCCATTATAGCTGAATCAGTTCACAACTCTACCAACAATGTATTAGTGTTCCAGTTTTTTCTGTCTTTGGAGCCAATCTGTAGGTGTGAGGTGAAACCTCAATTGTTTTAATTTGCATTTCTCTAGTTAGTAGTGATTTAGTGAACTTTTTTCATGTGATTTTATATATATATATATATATATATATATATATATATATATATATATATATATATATATATATATATATATATGTGTGTGTATGTATGTATTGTTCTGTGAGGCTTGGCAAATATGCATTTAGTCGATGAGAAGACTGGAATTAAATGACATTCATCAGTATTTGTAATTGCAATCTGATGAGACTCTGCATTGGCTTTAGCAAATGGCATTTAGCCATAAATATTAGGTAATTGTTTTTAGAAAGATGCTTTATTGGCAATATTTCTTATATGGTTAGTATTCCTGAGAACTTTTAAAATTTTGGGTGGTCACAGTGTTAACATGTATCTACAACTTATTGTACCAGATTACTTATTGTTTCAAATTCAGCAAGAAACATTTTTTACCTTTTTGTGCTAGCAATCTGAATCAGGAGGGAGAGAAAGAATTTAGAATTTAGAATTCATGTGGATACTTATGCAAGAGATCATCAGGATAAAAATATTTTGACTCTGATAATAAGTTCCAAATGGGTGGGACAGGTGCTAGACCCCTTTCCCCAAATTAATTAACCAGAGACATCTTCAGGTACAAAAAGAAAGCTTTTATTTTGTCCTTGTAGGGAGAAGCCCAAGCACACCTGGGAGGCATCTCAGCTCCCAACATGTGCTTATTGTCCTGATAAGTGGAAAGCAGAATGCCTGGTTAAATAGCAAAAGACCCAACCCTTTTCATTGGATAGACTAAAAGGAAGTAACCATCATTGACCAGTGGTCACCAATATTGTCTGTTTCCTGTGGATCACAGTCCTTCCTGTTACTGACCTAGGGTCTTGGTCTTTAGAGACCTCTAGACTTAAAGATCATGTGATTTCCTGCAACCTTGGAACCAAGGCCTGATCTTCCCGCTCTAAAGACCTCTGGGAATAGGGATTAATTAGGTGACTTAGGCCTAGTCTCATAGACATCTTGAAAAAGCTTCACCTGTCTTACCTCATTCACAAAGAATCATATGGTTTTTGAATGTATATGATGATGGAGTTTTGTTATTTTGTTAAATTGAGTATTTCATATTTCTGTTGGCAAGGTCATGTAAATCCTTTATGTGTATGATATGTTACTATAAAATTGAATTTCATAATCCATTTTAGTCATCTTAGCTTTGTGTTTTAATAATATTTGTAATTATTTAAGAATGGATATAAGGGTATGTAAATAATCTCAAGGTACCATACCTACTGGAAACAGAAAATGATGTCAAGGACTTATATAATCATGTGATCATATTTCTTGGACCTCATAATATTGAAAGAACCCCAAATGGGCACAAAACTCCATATATTTCACCTCAACAGAGACGTAATGTGTCTTTTAAATCGGTTATCTTTATTTTATATACAATTAGGATTGGACTTTTCATTTATCTTCTATATTGGAAATCAATAAACAATAACTCTATAAAGTTGAGAGAACAAACAAGTATATAATTGGGGTAGAATTCAAGGAGCTATGGAATCTCCAAATATAGATGGCATGAAGCAGAAGAAAGGAGTTAAGTGGTCCTTTAATATCTAAGAAGATTTTATCTAGGAAGAGTAATTTTGGAACCTGTGAGTCTAAATGGGTTTGCTTTTGCTAAGGTCATTTTTTTTTCTTAATAGTATCTTATTTTTTTCCAATTACATATAAAGATAGTTTTCCACATTCACTTTTTGTAAGATTTTTGAATTCCAGATTTTTCTCCTTCCCTCCATTCTTCTCTACTTAAAGATAGCAAGCAATCTGATATGAGTTTTACATGTACAGGCATTTTAAATATATTTCCACATTAGTCATGTTGTGAAAGAACAAAAGGAAAAAACCATAAGAAAGAAAAAAAAAATCAAAAGACGTGAAAATAGTATGTTTCAGTTTGCATTCAGTCTCCATAGTTCTCTCTCTGGGTATGGATGGCATTTCTATTGGAATTGTCTTGGATCACTGTATTTCTGAGAAGTTAAGTCTGCCATAATTGATCATCACAGTGTTGCTCTTGCTATGTACAGTATTCTTCTGGTTCTTCTCTTGCTAAGATTATGTTGAAGAAGCCTACAGGTCATAGAATAAAAGTGATTTATAGATATTAACAAGAATTCAGAAAATCAGTGGAACAGGTCATAGAATAAAAGTGATTTATAGATATTAACAAGAATTCAGAAAATCAGTGGAACTCAAGATGCAAAAATAGAGTAATAAGACATCGATAGCTATTGCTTTTAAAATATTTGTATATTGAGGTTTTGGAAAATAAATAAAATATTTTTCAATTGGTGAAACCGATCTTACAGTAATCTTCCCCCAAGTTTTTATTGTTACCACTGAGACTTAATTTAACAAGAAACAATGTAAAATCTCTCCCCTATATTATTTCATTTGGTCATAACAGCCCTGTGGAAGTAAGTGCATAGGAAAATGAGACTTAAAGAGGTTAAGTGATTTGTTTAGTGACACACCAGTAAGCAAATGTCTGTACCCCAAAGAGATCAAAGAAAAAAGATATATATCAGTCTCTATTGAATGCAGATGACATTTTCTATCCAGGGAGATTGCCTTGGATCACAGAACTGCTGAGAAGAAACAAGTCTTTCATAGTTGATTATCATACAGTCTTAACTGTTAACTGTGTACAGTATATTCCTGGTTCTACTTGTTTCACTCAGCATAGTTTGTGTAACTCTTTCCAGAACTTTCTGAATGGCTTATGTAAAATTCTGGTTAGTTTTCTGAAGGTCTTGGGACCAGTCTTCTTTTCCGCAGAATAATCATCACAGGAATAGCCAAGTGTTAAAGTCCCAAAAGTCTTTACTGTCTCCTTCACAGTCTGTCTCCTTGCCTGGGGCTCAGTGGAGGAACCGGGACCACAGGTCAGCCACCAGGAGACTGAAGATGGAATGTCTCTCCCAGTCTGTTTGGGTCCTTTCTAGGTCTGACCCTTACCTTTTAAAAACTCTATTACAATTAAATCCATTCATCATACTGAGTATAAGCCAATCATTATATCACTAGGGAATCATTTGTTGTAAGATTGTCATACTGAACTAGAGACCATGCTAAACTAGATAACCATTGTCTTACCAATTCCACTGAGTTAATACCTTCTAAGAATCCTTGTTTCAAGTACAGACTTCTGGCCTATTACAGGCTTGTTTATCATTTTTTATAGAACAGTAATATTCCCTTACTTTCATATACTATAATTTATTCAACCATTCCCCAATTGATGGGGATCTATTCATTTTCCAATTCTTTGCCATCACAAAAAGAGCTGTTATAAACATTTTTGCACATGTGGATATAGACCCAGTAGTGTCATTACTGGATCAAAGGGTGTGCACAGTTTTATAGCCCTTTGGGCATAGTTGCAAATTACTCTCCAGAGTGGTTGGATCATTTTACAACTCCACTAAAAATGCATTAGTGTCCCAGTTTTCCCATGCCACGTTCAGCATCTTTTCCTGTCATTTTAGCCAATCTGAGAGGTGTGAGATTGTACCTCAGAGTTGTTTTAATTTGCATTTCTTTAGTCAATAATGATTTAGAGGATTTTTTTTTATGACAAGATGGCTTTAATTTCTTCTGAAAATTATCTCTTCATATCTTTTAACCATTTATCAATTGGAGAGCTATCTCATAACTTTTAAAAGAGTTAACTGACAGGAAACTTTTTGAGGGGGGAGGGGAGCTGAGGCAATTGTGGTTAAGTGACTTGTCCAGGGTCACACAGCTAGGAAGTGAAGGTCTTCTTGACTTCAGAGGGCTGATGCTGACAGGAAACCTTTTGGATGAATATATACAGTCTTAGTTGTTCTTCTGAGCTCCAGTTCCAAATTAACAACTGGCTATTGGAAAACGTATCATAGACATCTTAAGGTCTTTTCTCTCGAATTCCCCTCTTCCATATTTCCCCTTTACTGTCAAGGGTACCATAATCTTCCCAGTTACCTAGACTTGCATCTCTAGTATCATTCTCTGCTTCTTTTATCTCGTATCCAATCAGTTGTACTTTTTGTTCCTACCTTCACATTATCTTACATATATTTGCTGTCTTGCTTTTATTATTTTTTAATGCTGGCCAGTCATTTTACTTCTCATATTAGTTTCATCACTAAAAATTCTTTCCCACATGCTTTTAGGTTTTTAAAGAATCCAAATAAATATAAAAGAATTAAAATATGTAACTAATATTAATGTTACATCACAGAGGTATTTTTTCCGATGACTTGGGCAAAAGACATATAAATTTCTGACATGAAGTTGGGAAAAGTTGATTCTGTGACAGAATTGATATTCACCAAAAGTGTTCCTGAATCCCGGGAAGCAAAAACAAAAACACTTTAGTAACAGGGAAAAGCTTTTAAAGGCCTTCATCATTCATTCTATTCTCTAAGAATGTGTCTATAAATTTGCCAAGTAAAAACACAGATATTTTATTTCCAAAATCTAGTAACCCCTAGAAGTTAAACAAAAAACAAAAACAAGAATTTGTGGGGCAGCTAGGTGGGGCAATGGATAGCCCTGAAGTCAGGAGGACCAGAGTTCAAATCTGCCTTCAGACACTTAACACTTTCTAGCTGTGAAACCCTTGGGCAAGTCATTTAACCCCATTGCCTCAGCAAATATATATATGCCTAGAGATAACAAATCTTTGTGTGTGTACACACTTCATAAAGTCCTTGGAGTCAAGATGAATAAGATCAATAGTCAAATTGGGTAGTGATATGATTTTTTAAAAGAATTGATTTCAACGCCAACAACCAAAACATCTTATATAACCACAGTCAGAACTTTACAGTAAGAAATATACTTTTACAAACTGATTACTTCTTTTTTGTCTCTTCCTCCTGATCTTTTAATGCGTAAAAGTTCCCCCTATATACATCATATTGATGATCAATGCAGTTCTTCTAGATTGATGTCAAATGAGGAAAGGTCTTTATTGTTATATCACAGAGGTCTTTTTTTCCAGTGACTTGGACAGAAGACATAAATATAACATATGCTTATCATTTTCTGACTTGTTGGGAAGAAGTAGTGAATTGATTCAGTGTCAGAATTGATATCCAAAGGTGTTCCTGAAAAACTATAATAATGGACCACATTGGGGCAGCTAGGTGGTGCAGTAGATAGAGCACCAGCCCTGAAATCAGGAGGACCTGAGTTCAAATCTAGCCTCAAACACTTAACACTTCCCAGCTCTGTGTCACAACTCCAATTGCCTCAGCAAATAATAATAATAATGTCATATCTTCTAAGGTAACAAATGTAAAATTTGCATTTAGTTTCAAGTGATCAGCTACATGATTTAGAATTGGGAAATACTGGCTTACCAGGAATTCTTGTTGAAAATGTTTACTAATTTATTGAATTCTTTAAGTTTGATATGACAAAATAGAAATAATAGCAATAAAAAAGTAAACATAAGCCTAGGCTGCATTAAGTATTCTGAAAGAAGGCACTGATAATCCCATGATCCTCTGATTAAGCTGTACTTCGAATATTGTCTGAGATAGTCTAACTTTGGAATTTTTGAATGTTCAGGTTTTGGGTTCTTAGATTTCTTATAGACCCTGTTCTGTGCCTTAAAACTAGTTCATTTCCTGACCTGTCAGTGGACAACAACTCCTCTTTATAGTTAGTGTGAGAGTAATGGACAAGGTAGGAGGGAGGGGAGACACATACAGATAAAGAATCAGGAAATGCTTTATGTAAGAAGATGACACAAGCTGAATTTTAAAGGAAATAAGAGATATATAAATAATGATCCAGTGAAGGCATTAGGTTGGAGGATAAGCAAGAAATAGCAGTGGTACCAGGCTACATCATCAGTATTTTGTTGATGGATACACAGTTAAACTATAGCCAGTTCTTAAAGAGAGCAGAATATAACTTTTGTTTTCTAAGTAAAAATCTATGATTTTGCCACCAGGTGGTGCTAGTACATAGGTTAGAGCAAAATATTACCTTGGCTGTGTTTCTTTGCCCACTTGGGGAGAGAGAAGTTGATGCTGAATTTAATTGAGAAATGAAGAAAAGTCCCACATTTATCTGAAAACACAGATAATTGCATAATAATTGTACCCTTAGACATAAAAATCATTTTCTTACACAGATAGTCTCAGCTTCTAGTTGACTTATTTGTCCAGCCTCCAGTTTTTTGCCTGCTTCCAAACTTCTGCTCACATTTTTGGGGTTTCCCATAATTTAAACCTACCACCAAATCCTTTTTTTTTCATGCTGAAATATGAATATTTGGCAAGAGCTTAAATATTTTCTCCAGAATTTGTAGAGCCAAAAACCTTAACCCAAGATGATGAAACCCTGAGGAAATTTAAAATATTGTTTAATTTAAATTTTAAGCCAGTCCAATAGAAAACGGTGGAGAGAGGCAGCCAGTTATTTTAATTCCAGAAATATTATAGAGATAGATTGATAGATAATTAGTAAGAGATTATGGGGATGAGGAAGAAAAAAAAAATAGGTGATTTTGAGACCAATGACTTGATTGTTGGGAAAGTGCTAGTTTTCTCAACAGAAAAATTGGAAATTTGAAGGCCATAAAAATTTTAAGATAGAATGAGGTTTGTTATGAATTACTGAGTTCTGTGAAACATCTAGGAGATGCCTAGAACTCAGTGGTTGATTTAGTGCTGACGAGATTAGGTAGATTATCATGTCTATCTTTGCTGTATATATATTTTTTTAATTTATTTTTATTTTATTTTATAATTATAACATTTTTTGACAGTACATATGCATGGGTAATTTTTTACAACATTATCCCTTGCACTTACTTCTATTCAGATTTTTTCCCTTCCTCCCCCAAACCCCTCCCCCAGATGGCAAGCAGTCTTATATATGTTAAATATATTACAGTATAATTTAGATACAATATATGTGTGTAGAACCGAATTTTTTGTTGCACAGGAAGAATTGGATTCAGAAGGTAAAAATAACAGTTTACATTCATTTCCCATTGTTCCTTTTCTGGATGTAGCTGGTTCTTTCCATCATTAATCAATTGGAATTGGATTAGCTCTTCTCTATGTTGAAGAAATCCACTTCCATCAGCATACATCCTCGTACAGTATCATTGTTGAAGTGTATAATGATCTTCTGGTTCTGCTCGTTTCACTCTTTGCTGTATATTTTGTCTCTTATGTCAGTTTCTTTGCCTTTTTCTCTCCTCTTTAATGCAGATGTATTTCTTCTGAGGTGATCTCCAATTAAACCCAAATATATTATTAATAAATATTCACTTGTCTCCTCCTCTTCCCCCCCCTCCCCACGTTAGATGGTGAATTTCGTTTTGTTTTTTGTTTTTTTTTTTTTTTTTTTAATTGTAGCTTTTTATTTACAAGATATATGCATGGATAATTTTTCAGCATTGACAACTGCAAAACCTTTTGTTCCAATTTTTCCCCTCCTTCCCCCCATTCCCTCCCCCAGATGGCAGGTTGACCAATACATGTTAAATTATATGTCAAATACAATGTATGTATACATGTCCATACAGTTATTTTGTTGTATAAAAAGAATCAGACTTTGAAATATTGTACAATTAACCTGTGAAGGAAATAAAAAATGCAGGTGGACAAAAATAGAGGGTTTGGGAATTCTATGTAGTGGTTCATACTCATTTCCCAGAATTCTTTCCCTGGGTGTTCTAGTTCAATTCATTACTGCTCTATTGGAACTGATTTGGTTCATCTCATTGTTGAAGAGGGCCAGTTAGATAGTGCTTTTGAAGGCAAAAACTGGGTTTATTCCCTTTGGTTTTGGGTTTTTTGGTTTTTTTTTTTTTTTTTTTTTTTTTTTTTTGGCTTTTCTTTGTATTTTCAGTGCTTAGTAAAATGCTTGGCATAAAGTAGACACCTAGTGCTTGTTGACTCAACATTTCATGATGATTCATTTTTTCCCTATATCTGTAGAGTCTCAGGGTTGTACAAACTTCAGTCCATAGGCTGATTCTCAAGGCTGATTCAAGAGAACAGTATCCTAAATCTTTAATTGCCCTTTCCCCCTAAATAGCTAACCTTCACCTCAGAGATGAAGCAAATTTAATAATTCCATCTCAGACCAAAGGAATGGTTTCCTTTCTAATAAGTATCCATCATATTAAATTTTTATTTTCTCTGGTAAGTGTCTCACACTAATCTTAGAATTAAAATGGATCTGCAAGATAATCTAGTTTAACCTCATTGTTTAAGATCATTTCTATAATATCCCTGCTGAATTACTGATCCTTTCCTTGAATATTAACAGGTGAGGAGGTCTTCAGTACTTAATTATATAATTATAATTTTTCCCCATTCATATAGCATAATTTATTATTTTTTTTTAAATTACAGCTTTTTATTTACAGGATATGTGCATGGGCAATTTTTCAGCATTGACAATTGCAAAACTTTTTGTTCCAACTTTTCCCCTCCTTCCCCCCCACGCCTTTCCCCAGATAGCAGGATGACCAATACATGTTAAATATGTTAAAGTATAAATTAAATACAATATATGTATACATGTCCATACAGTAATTTTGCTGTACAAAAAGAATCGGACTTTGCAATAGTGTACAATTAGCCTGTGAAGGAAATAAAAAATGCAGGTGGACAAAATTAGAGGGATTGGGAATTCTATGTAGTGATTCATCGTCATCTCCCAGAGTTCTTTCGCTGGGTTCAGTTCATCATTGCTCTATTGGAACTGATTTGGTTCATCTCATTGTTGAAGAGGGCCACGTCTATCAGAATTGATCATCATATATATAGTATTGTTGTTGAAATATGTAATGATCTTCAGGTCCTGCTCATTTCACTCAGGATCAGTTCATGTAAGTCTCTCCAGACCTTTCTGAAATCATTCTGTTGGTCATTTCTTATAGAACAGGAATATTCCATAATATTCATATACCACAATTTATTCAGCCATTCTCCAATTGAGGCATCCATTCACTTTCCAGTTTCTAGCCACTACAAAGAAGGCTGCCACAAACATTCTTGCACATACAGGTTCCTTTCCCTTCTTTAAAATCTCTTTGGGATATAGTAGTAACACTGCTGGATCAAAGGTTATGCACAGTTTGATAACTTTTTGAGCATAGTTCCAAATTGTTCTCCAGATTGGCTGGATGTATTCATAATTTCACCAACAATGTATCAGTGTTCCGGTTTTCTACATCTCCTCCAGCATTTTGCTTATCTTTCCCTGTCATTCTAGCCAATCTGACAGGTGTGTAGTGGTATCTCAGAGTTGTCTTAATTTTCATTTCTCTGATTAATAATGACTTGGAGCATCTTTTCATATGATTAGAAATGGTTTCAATTTCTTCTTCTGAGAATTGTCTCTTCATATCCTTTGACAATTTATCAATTGGAAAATGGCTTGATTTCTTATAAATTAGAGTCAATTCTCTATATATTTTGGAAATGAGGCCTTTATCAGAACTTTTGACTGTATAAATGTTTTCCCAGTAAATTATGGTATATGAATGTTATGGAATATTATTGCTGTGTAATAAATGACCAGCAGGATGAATACAATTCGAGAGGCTTGGAGAGACTTAAATGAACTGATGCTGAGTGAAATGAGCAGAACCAGAAGATCACTATACATTTCAACAACGATATTGTATGAAGATATATTCTGATTGAAGTGGATATCTTTAACATAAAGAAGATCTAATTCACTTCCAGTTGATCAATGATGGACAGAAACAGCTACACCCAGAGAAGGAACACTGGATATTGAGTATAAACTGTTTGCACTATTGTCTTTCAACCCAGGTTACTTATACCTTCGGAATCCAATTCTTATGGTGCAACAAGAAATTTGGTTTTGCACACATATACTGTATCTAGGATATACTGTAACACATTTAACATGTATGGGATTGCCTGTCATCTAGGGGAGGGAATAGAGAGGTAGGGAGGGAAAAATTTGGAAAAGTGAATACAAGGGATAATGTAAAAAAATTATCCATGCATATGTACTGTCAAAAATATTATAATTATAAAATTAAATTTAAAAAAAGTTTTCCCAGTTTATTGCTTCTCTTTTAATTTTGTCTGCATTAGTTTTGTTTGTATAAAAACATTTCAATTTGATATAATCAAAATTTTCTATTTTGTGATCAATAATGACCTCTAGTTCTTCTTTGGTCGTAAGTTCCTTCCTCATCCACAGGTCTGAGAGGTAAACTATCCTCTATGTTCTTCTAATTTCTTTATATTCTCATTCTTTATGCCTAGATCATGAACCCATTTTGATCTTATCTTGGTGTACGGTGTTAAGTGTGGATCAATGCCTAGTTTCTGCCATACTAATTTCCAATTTTCCCAGCAATTTTTGTCAGTGAGTTCTTATCCCATAAGCTGGGGTCTTTAGGTTTGTCAAACACTAGATTATTAAAGTTATTGGCAGTTTTGTCCTTTGAACCTAACCTATTCCACTGATCAACAAGTCTATTTCTTAGCCAATACCAAATGGTTTTGGTAACCACTGCTTTATAGATCTGGTACAGCTAAGCCCTCTTCATTTGATTTTAAAAAAAATTTTTTTCATTTATTCCATTGAAATTCTTGACCTTTTGTTTTTCCATATAAACTTTGTTGTTATTTTTTTCTAGGTCATTAAAATAGGTTTTTGGGAGTCTGATTGGTATAGTGTTAAATAAATAGATTAGTTTAGGTAGTGTTGTCACCTTTATTATATTTGCTTGCCTTATCTAAGAACATTTAATATTTTTCCAATTGGTTAGATCTGACTTTATTTGTGTGGAAAGTGTTTTGTAGTTTTGCTCATATAGTTTCTAATTTTCCCTTGGCAGATAGATTCCTAAATATTTTATACTATTGGTAGTTACTTTAAGTAGAATTTCTCTTTGTAACTCTAACTGTTGGATTTTGTTAGTGATATATAGAATGCTGATGACTTATATGGGTTTATTTTGTATCCTGCAACTTTGCTTAAAGGTGTGGATTATTTCTAATTGCTTTTTAGTAAAATCTCTGGGGTTCTCTAAGTATACCATCATATCATTAGCAAAGAATGATAATTTGGTTTCCTCATTACCTATTCTAGTTCCTTTAATCTCTTTCTCAACTTATTGCCAAAGCTAGCATTTCTGAGATAATATTGAATAGTAAGGGTGATAGTGGGCAACCTTGTTTCACTCCTGATCTTATTGGGAATGGTTCTAGTTTATCCCCATTATAAATGATGCTTACTGATGGTTTTAAATAGATGCTACTGATTATTTTAAGGAAAAGTCCATTTATTCCTATACTCTCAAGTGTTTTTAATAGGAATGGATGTTGAATTTTATCAAATGCTTTTTCTGCATCTATTGAGACAATCATATGGTTTTTATTAATTTGGTTATTAATATGGTCAATTATACTAATAGTTTTCCTAATATTGAACCAGTCCTGCATTCCTAGTATAAATCCTACTTGATCATAGTGTATTATTCTGGGGATGATTTTCTGTAGTCTTTTTGCTAATATCTTATGTAAGATTTTACCATGTCTTTATTTATTAGGGAAATTGGTCTATAATTTTCTTTCTCTCTTTTCAGCCCACCTAGTTTAGGTA
This sequence comes from Sminthopsis crassicaudata, assembly GCF_048593235.1. Classification (NCBI taxonomy): domain Eukaryota; kingdom Metazoa; phylum Chordata; class Mammalia; order Dasyuromorphia; family Dasyuridae; genus Sminthopsis; species Sminthopsis crassicaudata. The sequence continues at coordinate 609,874,270 of NC_133618.1, forward strand.
TCAGTACCATGTCTTTGTCATAAAAGGAATTTGGTAGGATTCCTTCATTCCCTATTTTTTCAAGTAGTTTAGATAGCATTGGGGCTAATTGTTCTTTAAATGTTTGATAGAATTCACAAGTCCTGGGGATTTTTTATTAGGGAGTTGATTAATAGCTTGTTTTATTTCTTTCTCTGAAATAGGACTATTTAAGCAATTTACTTCCTCCTCTGTTAATCTGGGAAGCCTATATTTTTGGAGGTAGTCATCCATTTCACTTAGTTCCTCCTAACTTCAGGGTCAGCTTTTCTTTTCTTTCTTTCTTTCTTTTTTTTCTGGAAAAGATGGAAGCAAAATCATTTATTTTTATTCTACCATCTACTCACACAAAACCAAATTAAAAAGGTCAGCAAACAAAAGTAGGTCAGTGTAAATTTCAGAAGAAAGGGAATTAGTTTTACTCTTAATAGGGGTAGAATTAATTTTTTTTTCAAAAAGCAGTGGATTCATCCATCATGTATTTTCTTATTATCTTTTAAGTAACCTGTAACTTTAATTCTTTGAAGATGGGTATTCTCTAATTGTGTAGTCACACAGTATCATTGAAAGAGTTATTGTAGTTCAAAAGATGAAAACTGTTTCAGAAAAAGGCTTGGGGTCATGGAAAGGAATGGATAATTTCTCATATACAATTGGTCTTCTCCTGAGCCCAGATCATTGTCCATCCCCTCTGTCCAAGATATGCATGTGCCTGTTTGGATGGATTGCCTCAGCTATTCATTCATATACATATCATCATATATACATTAATTTTTCATTTGATTGGTTTTTCTTTTTTTAATTTTTTATTAAAGTTTTTATTTACAAAATATATGCATGGGTAATTTTTCAACATTGACCCTTGCAAAGCCTTCTGTTCCAAATTGTCCCCTCCCCTAGATGGCAGAGAGTTCAATGCATCTTAAACATCTTAACTCGCTAAGGGAAAAAAAAAAAACTGGGAAAGAAAACAAAATGCAAGCAAACAACAACAGAAAGAGTGAAAGTGCTATGTTGTGGTCCACACTCAGCTCCCATGGTCCTCTCTTTGGATGTAGATGGCTCTCTTTGTTCAAGTGAACAATTGGATTTGGTTTGAATCATCTCATTGTTGAAGAGAGCCATGTGCATCAGAATTGATCATCATATAGTATTGTTGTTGCTGTGTGTAATGATCTCCTGGTTCTGATCATTTAGTATCAGTTCATGTAGATCTTTCCAGGCATCTCTGAAATCATCCTGTTGGTCATTTCTTACAGAACAGTAATACTCCATAACATTTATATACCATAATTTACCCAACCATTCTCCAATTGATGGTCTTTCTTGCCACTACAAAAAGGGCTGCCACAAACATTTTTGCATAGGTGGGTCCTTTTTCCTTCTTTAAGATCTCTTTGAGATATTGTTCCAGTAGAAACACTGCTGGGTCCAAGGGTATGCACAGTTTGATAACTTTTTGAGCATAGTTCCAGATTGCACTTCAGAATGATTGGATCTGTTCACACCTCCACCAATAATGTTTCAGTGTCCCAGTTTTCTCACATGTCCTCCAACATTCTTCATTACTTTTCCTGTCATCTTAGCCAATCTGAGAGGGGTATAGTGGTATTTGAGTTTCTTAATTTGCATTTCTCTGATCAATAGTGATTCGAGCACCTTTTCCTATGACTACATATGTTTCAATTTTTTCATCTGAAAATTGTCTTTTCATATACTTTGACCATTTATCAGTTGGAGAATGGCTTGAATTCTTGTACATTTGAGTTAATATTTTAGAAATGAGGCCTTTATCACCTTTGAAAGTAAAAATATTTTCCCAGTTTATTGCTTCCTTTCTAATCTTATCTGCATTAGTTTTGGTTGTTCAAAAACATTTTAACTTAATATAATCAAAATTATCTATTTTGTGATCAATAATGATCTCTACTTTTTGATCAAAAATTCCTTTGCCCTCCATAGATCTGAGAGAAATTGTTCCACATTCTAAAGTGTTTATAATGTCATTCTTTATGTCTAGATCATGAACCCATTTCGACCTTACCTTGTTATATTGTGTTATGTGTGGTGACGTGCCTAGTCATACTAGTTTCCCGTTTTCCCATCTGTTTTTGTCAAATAGTGAATTCTTATCTCAAAAGCTGGGGTCTTTGGGTTTGTCAAACATTAGATTGCTATAGTCATTGACTATTTTGTTCTGTGAACTTAACCTATTCCACTGATCAAGTGCTCTATTTCTTAGCTAGTACCAAATGGTTTTGATGACTGCAGCTTTATAATGTAGTTTTACATCTGGCACAGCTAGGCCACCTTCATTTGCTTTTTTTTTTTTTTTTCCCCCCCTTTCATTAATTCCCTTGAAATCCTTGGCCTTTTGTTCTTCCAGATGAATTTTGTTGTTATTATTTCTAGGTAGTTTGATTGGCATAGCGCTAAATAAAGAAATTAGTTTAGGTAGTATTGCCATCTTTATTATATTCACTCCACCAATCCAAGAGCACTTGATATTTCTCCAATTGTTTAAATCTGACTTTATTTGTAGTTTTGCTCATATAGTTCCTGACTTTCCCAAAATCAGATTCCCAAATTTCCCAGATAAGATTTCCCAAATATTTTATACTATTGACAGTTTAAATGGAATTTCTCTTTCTATCTCTTGCCAGTGGGTTTTGTTAATGATGTATAAAAATGATGATGATTTATTTGGATTTATTTTGTATCCTACAACTTTGCTAAAGTTGTAGATTATTTTTAATTGATTTCTAGTTGATTTTCTAGGATTCTCTAAGCGTACCTGATGGTATCATCTGCAAAGAGTTATAATTTGGTTTTTTCATTAATCTTTTTCTTCTCTTATTGCCAAAGCTAACATTTCTAATAGAGTATTGAATAGTAATGGTGAGAGTGGGCAACCTTGTTTTTCACTCCAATCTTATTGGGAATGGTTCCAGTTTATCCCCATTACATATGATGCTTGCTGATGGTTTTAAATAGATGCTACTGTTTTAAGGAAAAGTATTTATTCCTATACTTTCTAGTGTTTTTAATAGGAATGGGTGTTGGATTTTTGTCAAATGCTTAATTTCTGCATCTATTGAGATAATCATATGATTTTTGTTAATTTGGTTATTGATAAGGTCAATTATGTAATTTTTCTTTTGTTGATAGATTGAACTCTTGAATGATTTTAAAGCTCATTTAGAAATCCCCTAATTGTCTGTGACCTGGTGGAATCATCAGATGTCTTCAGGCAAACTTACCTTGTTATCTGTAGGGAATCCTTTTTCAACTCTGGTGGAAATTGTTTGATTTACTTTCTGAGTTTTTTCATCTGTTCTTTCTTTCTTTTTTTTTTTAAGTCTAGACCTATGAGTGTTATTAACTATCAGTATGGTTAATTCCTTTTGATGATAGGTATTGGCAGTACTTTTCTGTGACTTGAAGTCTTAGGAAGTTTCCTGAAATATTAGATATTAGTTTGTCTATTTTGTATATTAGAGGGACAACTTGAACCAGATCTTCCTGATTCATGTTGATTTTCTGCCCGTTGAACTCACATTGCCTTTTGTCAAGTGATCTTGATAATGTATGGGAGCTGCTTTATAGAAAGAGTGGATATAAATAAAAATGTTTTCTTTTTATAGACAGTAAACAAGAACGGTTGATCTTCTGGTATTATTTGTATTTTTCAATTAGTTTATATCTGTAAAAGTGGGGTCTCTTGAAGATTTTCATTTGTAAATATTTGCTTTTTCTTTTCATAGTTTCTTCAGAGGATGCCTTAAGTACCTGTATAAATTTTGTTTTTGTTTTTATTTGGATCTGTTACTTCATAAATGTAGGAAATTTAGGATATTTTTGTCAGGAATCCTCTAACTCAAATTATGGCCCATGGGCCAGATGCGGACCGCTGAGGACGTTTATGTGGCCCGCCAGGTTATGGCAAATGGGCTGAGGATAGAGTGTGAGTTTTTGTTTTTATTATAGTCTGGCCCTCCAACAGTCTGAGGGACAGTGAACTGGCCCCCTATTTAAAAAGTTTGAGGACCACTGCTCTAAATCATTGTGGATCATTAGCTCTCTGCAACTTATGGGTCCTCCACTCCAACCATGTCATATTAGTTGAGAACTTTGCCTTATATTTTACTGAAAAAAATTGAGGCCATTTGCTGAGAGCTCTATTGTTTTCCTTTTCTTCTCATTTATGCCATCAGATGCCTTCTGCCAGTACTTCCTTCTTCATGCTTGTCTCACATGATATGGTCGTCCTTCATGCCAAGGAAATTTTTATATGTATGTATGATCCCATTCATTCTACCTCTCCAGAAGATGGCCCCCCTCTACTCTCTCCATCTCTCATTTATCTTGTGTCTCTCCCTGTCTACTAACTGCTTCCCAACTTGTTCGGTAGAGAATCCTATTCTTTGGTGGACTTTTCAGCCATGGAGTTGAAGGGGCATTTCCCCCTCATTTAAATTTAGGGTAGGTATAAACTGAAGAAATAGTGTGCATTTATCACTACAAATTTACAGCTGAATATTTTCACAACTGCCATGATATCACTAGGTTGTTTAGCTACTGGAAAAAGAGTACTCTTTTGAAGATAATTCTGCATCTAAACAAAACGAAAAAATTTTGTTCTACAGAGATAAGGTATATCTCGATAGTAATTAGTATTATTTCTAGTACTATATAGTTTTGGGTATTCTTAGGATATGTCCTGAAGCAGTTATAGTTAAATTCTTGTTTGTAACTGAACTTTGAAAAAGCCTATTATTTCCTCTCTTCCATTCCCACTATTGTTGTCCTAGTCTAAGCTTTCACTGTTATACTACCTCTTGGCTTTTTACCATCAGACTTCGGCCATATTGATCTTTTCTTTATATCGTCCTGATTATATTGTTCTTTCCCTTGAAACTCTGTGCTTGCTTATTACTTAATGAGCAAAGTTCAAACTCTCATTTCATCTTATATCAGCTTTATTGAGCATGGCTATCTCCCAAATACCTTGTTCCATTCAAATTGCCATCCCCTGTATATGCACTGTTGTTTTTTTTTCATCCTTCTCTTTTTGTTCATACTGTGTCTTTACTTTTTTTTCTTAGTTGTTGAATTTTTACATTTCCTTTCAAATCTAAATCAAATGCTACCCTTTTTTTCCAGGAAGTTTTGTCTCATGCTCACTTCTCTGTTAATAATGACACCTCTGTTTACAGCTCTGGTTTGCACTTATCTGGACTGCTAGGAGTTGAAATGGAAAGAGCACCAGGCCTGGAGTCAGGAAGATTTCATTTTCCTAAGTTCAGATCTGGCCTCATACTTATCAGCTTGACCCTGGGCAAGTCACTTAATTTTGCCTTCAGTTTCTTCATCTTAAAATAAGCTGGAGAGGAACAAGACAAACCTCTCTTAGCCAAGAAAATTCCAAATGGGGTCATGATATAAAGGAAATGACTAAGGATCTTCATTATCTTTGCATTTATCTATTACTTTGATGACCTATCCCACTTGTTAGATCTTAAGGAATGACTATTTGTTTCTTCACCAAGTAAACAAGTGTTCTGTACACATTAACTACTTATTAAACGTTTGAATTGAATTGAAGCTTTCTGTGGCTTCAAACTTACATGGATTGTTTCCTTTTACTAATTTCTGTAGAACGTATTTATAATATTTATTTTTACCCTTCAGTCCTCTAGGGCCATGGATGGCGAGGACAGAGGAAAAACTTAAGTAACATTTGTCTCCTCCTGTTAGTACTTAGCTAATAAATGTAGAATGTTAAACCTGAATGCTATCATTGAAATTTTATAAAATTACTACTTTTTGGTTGAATGATTGAATTTAAAAGGTTTGTGTTGTTATTTGACATTTTAAACTATTGTCCAGACCAGAATTGTCTGTGGGAATACATCTGTGAATTCATAAAATTTAGTTGTTTTAACAAGTTCAACATGCATTTTTCACCCTTTGATCTTGTTATAAAATGTCTGTTATGCCCTTATCTAACAATTTTGACAATATGAAAACTGGATTAATCTTTAGTTTATGGTATAGTGAAGTGATCATGAATCATACATTGTACATTTGAGCTTGAATTGGTTTCCCTAGTACTCATCTACAGAGGCAATTTAAAATGCACTTTTTTGTAATTTAAAAATACTTGATTGTCATCCAGTTCATATTTCACTTCAAGAGAACTTATCTGTTATATATAAAACATATTTAGGGCTCTCTGGAAGGCCAGGGTAAGAGGCCCACTTAGTTTTAGCCAGACTTAAGTTTCAAGGGCATTATTTAAATATTTGTATTTATTAGGTGGGGATAGGGAGAACACAGATTAAATAAGGCAAAATTAACACATACAAATAGATCTAAATATTTAAGGAATTTCTATTTTAAGTAATTCTAAATGAGTTCTTTCCCACTCCACCCCTCAAATAGTATAGTAGATATTTATTTACATGGACTCCAGGTGACTAAATTATAATTTTCATAATGGTATTTTCTTAGAAATCCATCTTTATGTTTATAATAAACGTCCTTATGTTAATTTAATAAGAGTTTGAATTTCATAGAACTTAGAAACCTTTATTTAAAGTTTCTTTTGGTTTATGTGATAGAGTTCTTCATGTGGCAGAAAGTTGTCACCTTATATTTAAAGGATTTGGATTTGAGTCCTGGTTCTCCCTCAGGCACATCATTTAACCTTTCTGGCCCTCAGTTTTCTCATCTGTAAAATGATTTGAGAGTACTAAAGACCCTTTCATTTCTATGATTCTACTCGATAGCTGATTTTAGATATATTTATTTGAAGGGGTAAAAAAAGAGAAAGGAGTGGGAATCGGTTCATATTTTTCCCTAGGTCAGTTACTTCAATAAAACTTGATAAATTTGTGGCAGTTTAATGATTATTAATTACAGAAAGTAGTTTTTTTGCTGGTCAAGAATTCATCATCTTTATTATGGACACTGATGGAATTTTTAATGGTGTTAGAGAAGTCTTACCAAGACTCTGAGTTGCAAGTTGATTCATTCTTATGTTAACTCCTCTGGCTTCCCTTCCTTCTTCTGGCAATTTAGTAGGTAGGTCCTTAGGAATTGCTTTAGACACAGAGAAGTTAAGTGATTTGTTAAACTCCATAAGGATCAAAGATGAGATTTGAAGTATGTTGTTCTGAGTTTCAAGGACCACAACCCTAATTCCATCTAAATAGTATCTATTTAAGGCACAAAAATTGAGAAAGTTCCTGTTCTCAAGCAATTTGGATTTTACTAGAAAAATGTAGCTTGTTCACAAATAAATAAATATGAGATATTTTACTAAGTAAATAGGTAACACAGGGATTGTATGTGTGATGGAGAAAGGATAGTGATCTATTAGCAACTAGAAAAATCAAGAAAAACTTGGAGATAGCATTTCAGCTCAGCTTTGAAGAACATGATGGGTTGTGGGAGTGGAACATTCTAAGTTTTACAGTTAGACTGTATAAAAAGGAAGATATTTCATCTCCTTTGCTTTTTAATCCCTCTCTAGTACGTCTGCCTCGGATTTCAGTGGGATCATACCTTAGGATCATCTCTGGTACTATAGCATCTTCTGGAACAAGACCTGTTCCTCTCCCATCTCTCCTTCAAGGCCTTCTCAAAAACAAATAAAATACCCTGTTCCCCAGCCAGACTTCCTCCCTCCCACCCGCTTTTTGGCTTCACTCATAGTAAATGTACTCCCATCCTCTTAGCTTGCCTCATCCCAGTGATTCTGAACCTATCCGCCAATACACAAACCAACCTGTTTCCTTATGCTCGACTGACTCCCACTTCTTTACTATACACTGACCTTAAGATCCTATTCTAGATCACCTGCCCCTTCTGTTATGTCTTTGGAATGCTTGCTCTATAATGAACAAATTTCCTTTCATATTAAATATCAAATGTCCTTATTCCTTGTATTTTTGTAGCTCTTATTGAAACTTGCCTGGGAGGCCACTTCCCTTTCCAGTACTGGCTGCTCTTTGATTATCTTTCTGTTTTTGTAGGGGGAGTAAGGGAGAGTAGGGAATATTCCTTGCTCTAGATTATCACTTCCAAACTTTCTAGTAATAAGCAACTGCTCTTCTTTTGAGGTTTTTGCTGCTAAAATAATTACCCGTTTGACATCCTGGTGGTTTCATCTATTGACCCTCAGAACATAACCTCTTTAAAATGAATTCTATGTCTAGTCTCTCTTGTAGTTTAGTGTCTCTTTATTTCTCTGATTCTTCAAAATAAATACATGTTTGTGCACACGGAATATTAATGCCTATATAATAAATATACATATGTGTTTTTCCTTGAACATCATAAATTCCTAGTTTTTTACTCTACTAGATTCCAAGACCTACTTTTTAATCCACAAGATATTCTTCATATCTTTGATTTTGGTCATATCTTTGATTTGCTGCCACTCCAGTATTCACAAACTTCAAAATCCCTTTTATCTGATCATAATCTTTATCATTCTATCTTTTCTTATGTTTTATGACCCTTAATCCTGTTCTTTGTTTTTTCTATAAAATCTATTCCCTTTATCCCTTAATTCCTTTTCAGACTATCATCTCTGAAAAACTCCCTTCATTTTCTTCCCTGTCTTGTCTCTATCCCTTGGTAAGCCGCTTTAATTTTTCATTGCCTTCCTTTTCCAAATCCCATATTCCTTTGTCCAGGTGTGGATCATACTTTGCAGAATCCCAGGCCTGGATTATAGCCTCTATCTTCCTTCTTTACTGCTACTGAATGGATATCCCAGATAGGGATTAGAGACATGTAAATGACTCAAAAGAGAGAGTTCTAGGCTTTGAGTCAGGAAGACCTGAGTTCAAATGTGCCCTCAGATTCTTAGTAGCTGTGTGTGACCCTGGGTAAATTGATTAATTCCCTGAAAAAGGAAAGACAGACTTCTCCAATATGTTTGCCAAGAAAACCCCATGGACAGCTATGTTGTGCTGTGGTCAATGGGATTACAAAGATTCCATGATCCCAATTAGACCCTCTGTACAGGTAGGCAAACATTTGAATGTTTCTCACTGATTAACTGTCCCTCTCCACACACCTTCTCTTAATACATTCAGTAATCTCTATTCAGTATATTGTTGTCTCTTGGCAGATTTCTGGATCTATCTATTCTAGTCTCCTAAAATCCACTGACTGCATGTGTTCCCCCCCACTGTCTTTTGGATATATCTCTATTTAGATGTCTTTTAGGCATCTCAAATTCTTCATGTCTACAGTAAAATTCATCTTTCCTCCCAAACCCTTTTTTCTTCTATACTGTGGAAGGGGTACTACCACCCTTTCAGTCATTCAGGTCTGTAACTTTGGTGTCACCTCACCTATCCAAGGCATTGCTGGATTTTGTTATTTCTGTCCTTATTCTCATACACAACTCCCTCTTTGCTCACATTGCTACAATTTTAGTTCAAAGTTTATTACTGCCTCTTAACTGAACTATTAAAATAGATTCCTAACTGGTTTCCCTGTCCCCAAGTCTCTCCCTCTTCTAAGCCATTCTCCTTTTTATTTGCCAAGGTGAATCCTTCTACACCTAATTCATAAAATATTTGATGTCTTTTAAATCACCTTATTAAACATGCTCTTAACAGTTATATTTGATAATGAAAGCTTCATAAAACATTTTTTAAAAGCTAGTCATCATCTCAGGTTATTTCCTTTCCATTTTTATAGTATAATGAGTGTTAAAGTATCAAAAAGTCATAAAAGTAAAAAAAAGCAGGGTTTTTTGTTGTTGTTGTCATGTTGTACTGATGTATTTAATATATGTAGTGACTTTATGAATATTAAAAGAATTAATTTTTATTGTCTCTGTGTATATTTGTTTTTAGGTTGACTAAACTGTTTAAATACAAATAAAATGAGTGTGGCAAAAATGATGGAAGAAAACAAGTGACTTTACAAAAGATGGAATGTGAACTGTTTCTGCCCTTCTCCAGTGTAAATTAACTGGTGTGAAACTTTGTCTTAAGGAATATTTCTGCAATTGTAATCAAGAAAATATACAAATTGAGATTGTATATTCCATAAATAAACATGTTATGATATCTGTTTCTACTATAGCCATGAGTATTGGAGTATTAAATCAACTTGAAATAACTGTACCTATGGCTAGAACCAATGATCTCTACCCCTTCTTGCTCCCTGAAGTTTTCATAAACAAAGAAACTATTAGGAACACTAGCCTTGTGAAACCAGTGAATTAAAAATAAATATGGCAGATATATAAAATATATGTCAAAATTTTGTTATCTCCATATTGACAAATGTCTCTATTTTTCTAATATTAAACTTAAAACACACATGTGAAACATAGACCTCCAAATAGGAGTAACATGAATCTGTCATAAAATGTAAATAGGAACCATTTGTGGACTAACATGGATTGTGGTCTCCTCAGTAAACTTTAGAATGAGGCAGGCAAGTTGGGAAGGTTGGTTAATTCTCCCTAGCGGTTTCATTTTCATCTTCTTAGGTATTCTGTTGTTTGTACTTCATTCTTATAGAGGACCATGACATCATGGAGGTGATACCATGGCTTGCAAGTGAATTGGATTTAAAGTGAGGGAGAACTGTGCAGTGACCAACTTCACTTTCTCTTCCAGAGCCAGCTGGGTGCAGTATCAAGATAGAGATAGATGGCCCTGTTTGCAGTGAGAGGTCCTGTCTTTTTTAAACTGGAGTCTTTCTCAGGTCTCAGTTTAGCTGAGGCAAAGTCGATTCAGTTATTAAGGATAAATTTGTTGTTGCTTATCTTTTGATTTTCTTTCTCAAAGAGGACCATGATATCAGGGAGGTGATGCCATGACATGCAAGTGAATTGGATTTAAATGAGGGTGAGCTGTCCAAAGTCTCCAGACTCACTTCTTCCTCTGGATATACAAATAAGATAAGGAAAGACAGTCTTTGACTTCAAGGAGCTAACATTCTTCTGGGAAAGATAGTACACAAAAGGATATTGGAGAAGGATAGTGATGTTGTTGGAAGGAAAACCAGAGAGTTCATCATCAAGAGCTTTTCAAAGGAACAAAAATTTCTCTGGACTGTTCAGGATCTTAAAACAGAGTTTAAGGCTAGACTTAATCTTACAGTGTATGCTGAGTACAATTTCCTTTTTTGTTGATTTCAGATGCTCTTGATATGCTTGTTGTGATTGAATCACAGTGTTTTGATCAATCATTAATTAATGAAAGAATGTTTCCTTTCATTTTCAAATACAAAATTTTGCTTTTTTCTTATGAAATATTAGGAATCAAGCACTTTTCCAATAGACACAATATATCATTCTAATCTCATATCTTGGTCATTCCATTTAGCACCTTTTGTCTTTTGGTTAAATATTTGAAATGATTCTTAAGGATGAGTTTGGAGTTTCAATTAAATTTTTATAAGCAGTTAGAAGAATACTCCTGTCTTTGTCTCCTTACTCTTTACAGATTTTATACCAGATACCTCAACCTGCTCAGTCATTTTGACCCTTACACAACAGTTCATTTTTATTCATGAATAAATATTCTGTTCCTTGAGTAAGGTGGTAGGGTGGAGTGATTTAATAGTCTAAATTCCATGAGTGGCCCAGAATTATTTTTCTAAAGCATAGTTTTGACCATATCACCTCAAAACATTTAGTAACTCTAATTTAGTAATTTATTAACAAATAAAAGTGTCTTTGTTTCAAATATGAAAATGTTCAAACCTAGCCTCCTCTTATCTCTCCAGTATTATGCTTTACCTCTCACCATATACTCTGATGGAGCAACTTTGACTATTTGCAGTTTCTTAAATATGCTACTTCTGTCTCTTTGCCATGACATTTTCTGTTCCTCTACCCAGAATACTCTAGCCCCTAATCTCTACTTAGTTTCCTTAACTTCTTTCAAATTTCAGTTCATATCTCTCGCATTAACAAGGTTAATGAACAAGCATGTTTAAAAAAAAAAAATTCCATTGATCCTGTTAATGCCTATTCCTTTCAGTGCATAATCTGGTATCTTAGGTTGTTGTTTTTTGTTTTGTTTTGTTTTGTTTTGCTTTTGCTATTTTTAAACATGTCTCTCCATTAGAATGCAACTTTCTTAAAGGGCAGAATTTGGTTTTGCCCTTTTTTTAAATATCCTGAGTGCTTGGCAAAGTGCCTGGCACATATCACTTCATGTCTATTGATTGCTTGCCTATCATATTTGACAAATGACAAGTTGGTCAATTTGATCAGAGTATATAAAAAAGCATAAAGGGGAATAATATAATCAGCCTGCAAAGACAGATTGGAGCCAGACCATAGAGAATTTTATATACCAAACAGAAAACCTTAGTTAGAAAAGAGGACTTTCATCTTCAGACCTTTTCTTCAGTAATGTTTGGCAGCTGAGTGGAGGACAGACAGGGAATGGGAAGCTTTTGGATACAGAAAGATCAATCAGGAAGTTATTACAATAATCCAAATGAGAAGTAACAGGAGAACCTGTGAAAAGATATTTGTTTTAAGTAGAGACAAGGTAATGGATATAGAAGATGAGGAGATGGAATCATTAAGACTTGACTACTAATCATTGGCCTCAGTAATTTCCTAGTTATTTTGTAAAATCTGTTTTGTTTGTTTTCTTAGTGAATGACATTTCTAGGTTTTTAGCAATAAAGGATTGCTAGGATTCTAGCATATTTTGAGAGAAGTCTTCTGTGGGCTTTGATTTTGTATGAGTATTTGAGGCATTTATTTTGTGTAGTCTGAAAAGTTCCTGAGATTAGATTACTAGGGATCCCAGAAGAATTTCTAAGTTAAGAGGTTTTTAAAGTTTTATCAAAGAAAGAAAACATTTATTTCTGACCTTTGATTTAATAGCTTTTTGTTATCTACTTGAGTAGATAACAGAGTAGCTAGGTGGCACAGTGGATAGAATACCAGGCTTGTAGTTAGGAAGCATCATTTCCCAAATTTTCCAAAGCTGTGTGATCTTGGATAAGCCACTTAACCTTGTTTGCTAAGATTCTTCATCTGTAAAATGAGTTGGAGAAGGAAATGGCAAACCACTCAAAAATCCAAAATAGGGTCATGAAGAGTCAGACAAGTGTCAGGGGAAATGACTGAACATCCTCTACTGGAACTCTTAATTAAGAGATCCTATGACTTTTTTTTTTTTTTTTTTTTTTTTTTTTTTTAAGATCTGGGGGAAAAAAACCCCACAAATCCTATTAATTTTGGATTTTTAGTTTGTTTTTTGCTAAAAGATATCCTGAAGGAAATTAACTGGAATTTAAAAAAAAATTCTTTTTTCCTGTTCCACTCTGAATGGGGAACTAGGCAGAGAGTATGGGGATACACAAGATTAAATAAGATAAAATCTCTAGCTTTAATTTTTACAGCATGTGGACCTGGATTCTAATACTGCCTCAGAGACTACCTTTGTGACCTCACTTCCCCTTCTTGGGCCACAGTTTCCTCACATGTACAGTGAGGATGTTGAATTAGATGTTCCTTAGTCCTTTCTATCTCTTAGTTGTATGATTCTTTGACCTAAAATATTAATTACAACCAAGTTATATACGAGTTTCTGACACATATTGCTGTATGGTCATAAACAACTCAAACTCAGTGTCTTAGGTTACTCTAAAATTATGATGTTACAGCCGATTTAATGCTTAATTTCCTTTGTGGATGGAGTTCCCTAGGCTGAATAAATTTGAAACACCTCTGCCTCTCAAAGTGACCAGGTTGCAGTTATATCAAGGTTACAAAGGTGGTTCAATATTTAATTTTAGGAACAAGAAAAATAACAAATCAATAGATGTTGAAAGGAGGGGGGACTTTTATAAAGTATTTATGTTTCAAACCCTGGAAGGCATAGGCATGGTTCTTTAGTATAATGAAAAATAACTTGCAGTAGAAAATCACTGGCAGGCATTCTTGAGTAAATGAAAGGATAAAGTAAGAAAGTATTGCTTCTCTCCACTATTATTTGACACCATTCTACGTAAACTAGGTTTAGCAACAAGATGAGATCAGATTATGTAAAATTATAATCCTTAGCAAAGATGATACACAGTTGCCCCTTGTTTTCACATAACATGATGAATTGCTTAGAAAATTAAATGAGAAACCACTGGGTACTGTTCTCTGGAAGAAGGCTCAAAGGGGGAGGGAACAAAAGAGGAAGTGGAGAGATTGTTCGATATTGAATATGCTCATATTCTGTGAGAAACTGCTCCCTCAGTTGCATCCAAACAATGAGTTATGATCTTATCAGATTTAATAGGGAAATCAAATTCATGGTTTACCTCCTTATGTTCATGACCTTTATGTGGGTATAATTTGAGTTAACTGGATGACTATCCCAAAGAAGCCAGAATACTATACTGTAATGAAAAGGGCTTGGGACTCTAGTTCTGGGTTCAAGTCTTTATTCCATGTCATGTCAGAAATGTCATCTTTCCTCTCTGTGCCTCTGTATTGCTTCTGTACTATTTTACAAGCTGCCTTATTCCTGGATGTTCTCTCTTTATATGGTAGAGGCCTTAATTTCTTTCAAATCTTAAACTCCTGTAGCAGGCCTTTCTGATCCTCTGAATTATTAGTGGTTTCTCACCTCCTTTCTGAAATTAAATATTATCCAATTTCTGTACTTGTAGATTAATTTTCTCTCTCTCACATTCTCACACACACACACACACACACACACACACACACACACACACACACACACTTCATTTTTTTTACTTTCTACCCAGCACTTAATACAGTGCTTGGTTTGTAGGTGCTTAAAATGCCTTTTGAATTTAATTTAGTAAGTTGTAGGATACAAGATAGGGTAGCTACGCATAATCCATTGGATAGGGTAGAGTGCTGGGCCTGAAGTCAGGAATATTCTTCTTTCTGAATTCAAATCTCACTGAGAGATTTCCTGGCTGTGTGACCTCAGGCAAGTCACTAAATCCTGTTTTCCTCAATTTCCTCATCTGAAAATAATCTGGAGAAGGACATGGCAGACCACTTTTTTATCTTTGCCTTGAAAATCCCAGATGAGGTCACGAAAAGTCAGATATGACTGAAAAATGACTAAAAAACAACAAAAGGATACAAGATAAATCCATAGAAATCATCACAAGCTTTATGTAATACTAACAAAAAATTTATAGGAAAAATTAAGAGAAATTCCACTGAAATAGCGGTAAACTACACATACTTTGTAATGACATTTATATAACATTTTAAGGATTACAAAGGATTATTATGTACATTTTTTTTCACACTCGGGACTATATATATATAATTATGAAACACTTTACAGAAAAAAAAAGGTTTAAAAAATTGGACAATCTTTATGCATGGTTGATACTACCTAAATGAATTTAGAGCTTGAATTCTGTACTGATCAGACAAGGGATTATTTTCTACCACTATCAATCAGTCACAAGCACTTAGCGTCTCTTAATTTCCAGGCATTATGTCAGGGGTACCTGGTATTCCAGTACCAGGTACTGAAGTACAAAAACAAAAGTGAGGAAGTCTTTGCTCTAAAGGAATTTACTTTCTACTAATTAGCTAAAATAACAATTCACCTGGAGCAACAAAACTTCTCAAATCTGAAGGGAAATAATAACGGAGTTGAAAGCAGTATCATAACTCTGGCAAATGTGAAACTAATCGATTTGGTAGTGGTTAAAAGCCATTTGGTTTTTCTTTTGTGTCAGGTAAGATCTGAAAATTAAAGGGATGCCCATTAATTGGGAAATGGCTAAATAAGTTGTGGTATATGGTTGTAATGTAATACTATTGTAAGAAATGATGTAACTGGTTAAAAAAAAACTCATGAAAAGACTTGCATGAAATAAGAAGAGTGAAATGAGCAGTACTAAACAGTAACAACAGAATTGTTCAAAAATATTCTGAGTATTATTCTGAGTATTATAAATATTCAAACTACAAGGAAACAATTGAAGAAAAACTATTTGGTACTGCTTAAAACATAGAAAAGTAGATCCCTGAAATGGTCCCTTCCCCAAAATAGTCACATAGTAAGTAGCTTAGCATTCAGGAATTCTAAGAACATAAACTACTTGTGTAATGGTTTTCTATTTGACAAGAATTTGAAGCACAGCTGGAAAGTCATTTAACAGAAAATAGATTTACCTCTGCATTATACACTCCATACAAAAATGATCTACAAGTTAGTAAATTCTCTTTTAAAAACACACACACACACACACACACACACACACACACACAATAAAGAAAAACATCAAACTTAGAATTGTGTTCAGGAAGAAAATTTTTTAATTTATGCAATAAGGTAAAGGTGATCATAAATGATAAGCTATTTTTGATGACAGTTTTGCAAGAACAACCCAATGTAGCTAGAGAAAGGCAATATGTTAAGGTACGTGGATTGCTGGCTAAGAAGACCTGAATTTAGATCTTGTTGCTGACATGTCTAAAAGCTGTGAGATCCTAGACAATACACATTCAGTGCTTTAGGGCAGTTCTCTTAAGATTATAATTGCAGAGAATGTTCCTGCTTGTATTGGTAAAAAGAGTTTTTGTCAAGTATCAGGTTTCCTGTTCCAGTGAAGACACATCTGTTCCCTATCCTTCTCAGATACCTACAGTTGTTTGAAGTTGGGAGGGGTTAGAATAAAAATCTTTGTATCAAACAACTATTTGTTATATATAATGTTATTTGTCACATATAAGAAATTGATGCAATAATGCAAAAAACTATTATTCATTCCCTAGTAGATTAGAGGGTATGAACAACTTTGAAAATAGAAAAAATTTTAAGCAAACTGCTAATAACCATATAAAATGGTTTAAATTATTAAGAGAAATAGAAGTTAAAACAATTCTGAGATTTTGTATAACTTGTTAACAGACATGATAAAAGATGGAAATAGTCTATGTTGGAGGGACTTTGAAATGCTAGACATACTAATATTTTGTTAGTAGAGTAGTGATTTGGTTTACTTGTTCTAGAAAATTTGGATTTATTCAAAAATCAATAAATTACTCAAAATTCACTCAAGGGTGTCCAAGAAGGATAATTCCTTTAATTATTTGTTGAAATATTTTAAGTGGCATAAAGAGATTGAAAACATAAGATTTCTATTAGTTGGTGAATGGCTGAGTAAATTATAGTGTTGACTTTAATTTGGCTTTATTCTGAGCTGCCATCTTACCTCTCCACAATCTCAATGATTTAGTTGTCATGTATTCAATTGTTTCCTTGCAGGTGATTCCCAAATCAAAATATTCAACCCCAGTGTCTCTCCTGAACTGCAGTCTCTTATAAATCAGTTAATGAATAAAATTTTTTTGCCAACATCTGTGTGCTGGGCACTGTGTTCGTCAATTGAGATATAGATATGTAGCGGGCATAGCCCCTTTAAGATTCCTTGTCTGATCAAGATATTCCTAGGGGAAAAGATCTGTATCTGAGTCAATTTGGGCTGTACCCAGCCCCCAGTTGGTTTGGGTTTTCAGCCCCTTTTAATACAAGATCTGGTCAAAACTAGTTTGGGCTGTACCCAACCCCCCCACCGGATCTGAGCTGGCTTGGATAAAGCCCACCAAAAATCTGGCCTTCAAGGAATTAACCTGAGCTCCGCCCATTACTTCTTCAAGCAGACAAAAAGAGCAAAGCTAGAATCATCTTTGGTTCAGAGATTTGAAAGATGCCAGCTAAGATGCTTGCATCAGAGATTCTCTGTCCCCGCCAAAAATGGCGTTTATCTTCCTCTATCTAATGCCTTTTACTAACCAGACCTTAACCTTGCTTCCAAACCCGGCAATAAACATCTTTTTACCCATCTAGGTTTTCGGCCTGTAAATTCATTTACAGGGGACTCTTGCCGCCACTAGACCCGATTTAACTTTGTATCCTTGCGCCGAATCCTAAGAGGGTTGCAGGGGAGCTCCATGTGACTTCCTGTACACCGAATCCTGTCACTAGACCTCACTTAATCTTATTGAGGTATATACCTCACTATTAGGTATTTACCTCATCATTTTGAGGTTCCCTATTACCTCATCAGATACAAAAGTGAAACATTTCATGCCTCCAAGGAAGTTATATTCTGTTGGAGTAGTTAGCTTGTTCATATTAGCTCTGTATAAAATAATAAAAGATAACTGGAAGGATACTTAACAGTTTGGAGAGTTATTAAGGAAAGAATATATGAAGAAGCTAGTAATCAAGCTGAGTTCTCAGTCATTCATTTAAACATTAAGCACCTACTATGTGTCAAGTGCTAGGAGTGCAAAGACAAATGTGAAAAATACCTTTCAAAAAAGTGTTTGAGCTTAGTCTTGAAGAAAATCAAGGGTTCTGAGAGATGAGAGGAAGAAGAAAAACGTGCCATATTGGGGAGACAGTGCAAAAACATGGAGATGGAAGGCTAAAATGTCAAGCAAAACGAATATCAAGGACAGTAAAACTGAGTTCTTGAGTTCATGTAGAGGAATAATGTATAATAAGCCTGAAAAGATGATAGATCTAGGTTATAAAGAGTTTTTAAATGCCAAAGAGAAATTTTTGATTCTAGAAGTAATAGGGAGCAATTGGGGTTGGTGGAAGGGGACAACATTTTGTCAGTCTTGTACTTTAGGAAAATAATGTTGTGACTCTTTGGCAGATGACTTTGAGTTGAGACTTGAGGGGGGGGCATTTTGGAGGCTATTGAAGTAATTCATGCTAGAAGTGATTTAGATCTGACACCTAGGATGTTGGTGAGAAGGAAACAGATGGAAGATATTATGAAGGTGAATCCTGGGAATTTTATTTTACATGTGGGGCAAGGGAGGGTGATTGTGAATTAAGATGACAAAGGATGTTTGTACTCATGAAAGAAATAGGAATGTTTAAAAGAGTGGTGGTTTTAGAGAGATGAAAAGCATCTAAAACTAAGCATTATGCTTATGGGACATTACACTGAAAATGTCCAGTAGGTTTTTGATAATGTTGGATTGGAACTGAGAAGAGAAACTGGATTGGATATATATATGTTATGAGAGTCATATGCATAGAGGTTATATTTCAACCCAAAGAAGCTGATGAAATGACTTAGGGAGAATATAGAGAGAGGAAAAAGAACACTCAAGATAGAACCTTGCAGTATGACTACAGTCAACAGTCGTGACATGAGTAAAAGAGAATGAGAAGGAACATTCTAGAGAAGTGTCATAAAATCCAGAAAGAAAGGAAGTTTCAGGAAGGCAAGGTGATCACCTGTGTCAACAATTGAAGAAAGTCAAGAAGGTTGAGGGTTTAGAAACATCATTAGATTTGGCAGTTAGAGATCATTGATAGTTTTGGCAAGGATATTTTTAATTGAGTTATGAACTTGGAAGCCATAGATTTTTATTGATATATTTTGTTTTTATATACTTTTATTTCCCTTTTACAATCCCTTTCCCAACACCTTCCCAAAAGAGCCATTTCCAACAAACAGCAAAGAAAATTAAAAAATAAAAAGGAAGGAAAAAATACTGACAGTATATTGAAATGATGTGATATTACATGCAGGGTCCCATACCTGAGTGCAGCCTCTACTAATGAGTAGTTAGAGTGTCTTCTTAGGGTTTTTTGAGAATAGAAATTGGAGAATGTGTTTATAGATAATATTGAAAGAATCTATAGATAGGAAGAGCCTAAAGTTATAAGGGTGAGGGAAGATGATAGTGAGAGTAATGTGGTGGAGAATGGGGGTAGGGACACAGAATTTGTAAAAAAAAAAAAAAAAAAATTGCAAATGGTGAGAAGGTCCACCTTTTCATCTCAAAAAGAGATAATAGATTATCTCTAGAGGTTATGAATTGAGAAGGAAAGAAGAAAAAATTCATGGCAAATGATCTGTTTTCTTTGTGAAATACATTACTGAAAGTATGGAAGAGGGTTACTGAGGGGGGAAGAGATTTGAAACAGCTTGCTGTGGTGAATAAGATAAAATCAAATCAATTTAGGAAGCAGGAAAAAGACTGCCTTTTTGCAGTGAAGGCCCAGTCGAGATAGTTAACATAAGTTGGTAGAGGAGCTAGTCAGTATGGCTATATGGCTTCCTGTAGTTCCATTCAATAATATATTTTGAAGAAATATAAGGATTTTAAGAGGTAGAAGTAAAAATATTCATTGGAATGAACATCTCAATCAAGGAGGGCTTGCCACTGAAAAGCCAAGCAAACATGGTAATGTTGAGCAACAAAGACTAAAGCCAGAGAGTATGAAGGAAATTCGTAGTATATTTAAAAAGCTGGGTATGTAATAAAGCAAATCACAAGTTGTGATGTACTCTAAATGACAAAACAGGGAGCTTTATATTTGATTTAAAAGATAATAGCCATCAGGATTTGTTGAGCAGTAGGGGTGATGGTTATCTCTGCTATTTAGGAAAATCATTTTGGCAGCCATGTGGAGAAAGGAGGGAGACCAATTAGGAGATTTTTGAACTAGATTAGACATGGAGCTATGAGGGCTGGCCTAGAGCTAGAGTGGTGACCCTAGTAGGAAGAATAAGACAAATGCAAGCGATTAGTACAAGTGAAAATCACAAGATTTGGTACCTGATCTCATTTCTGATGTGAGGAGTCATAGATGACACTGAGGTTACAAATCTAAATGACTTTAAAGTGGTTGGTGCCTTGAACTGGGGGAAAGAAATATGAAAACTATGTTTGTGATTGTGGAGAGGGGTGCCTTTGTGTCTCTTGGGAGCCTCTCAGTTTAAATGATCAAGTTGTCCATTAATTGCTGTGTATAGTAGAACTTTTGGTCTGTTTTCTCCAGGAATCATATCAACAATCAGGATGGATGGGGATAATCACTGATAAGATGGATAACTAGAGAAAGAAGTTAGACATGATTTATTTTAGTTTTAGTGATATAGATTGTTTTTCTGTCACTTTCATTTTAATAACATTTCAATTTGATATTGCTCAACTCTTCCTCAGAAAGCCATCTTTTCTGGCTTTTTAATAAAGAATAAAAAGGAAAGGGGAAAAAAAGTAGTTCAGTAAAATTAAACTACACATCAGATGATTTAACACCATCCAGTTTGCTCCCTCCCCCCCACACACACACACAAAGAAAGAGGGAGCTTTCTCAACTTTTTGTGGCCAGACTTTGTCTTTATTATTTACCGTGAGTTTGGTTTCTTTTAAATTTTGTTCTTTACATTTATATTGTTGATTGTGGTTTATTTATATTGTTTTGTTTCTGAATCACTTTGTGTATGAATTCATAAGTTTTCCTATGCTTCTTAACCATTCTTCATTTGATGGTTATTTACTTTATTTTCCATATATTTGCTAATATAAAAAGTAGTTTATTTTTGGTGTGTATGGGACTTTGTATCTTTGACCTCCTTGGGGTATATTACCTAGTAGTAGTATTTCCAGGACAAAGAATATGGACATTTTAATCAATTAGCATAGTTTTAATTTTCCCCCCCAGAATTCACAGCTCCATGAAATAGTGTTTTAGTGATACAGCAACTATTTAAAACTGTTTTATTATGTTTCATTAATTTTTATTGTCAGTGATATGCTTTGTTCCATCCATCCTAGATATGTGGCTGTTCTCCATCTTAATGTATGCTGCTTTCTTATCTCTATATTCTAAAAAATACCTTTTCCCTTATCTGGTAAAATTTTTGTTTTTCTTCTGTCAAAACACTCCTTAATAACAAAACTGCTTTTCTTTTCTTTTTCTTTTGAACTTCTGTTTATTTTTAATGTTTAACACTTTAAAAAAAATTACTCTCCTCATCCATCTTCCTAAATAAAAGTTGTCTTGCAACAAGTATAGACAAACAAAATAGTGTCTCATAATGAGAATATTTGAAAATATATATCTCATTCTGCACCTCTAGGGCCATATCACTTTTTGGCAATGTGATGATATAATGGAGGAAAACAGGAGTGTGGAACCAGAAGTTATCCAGAGAAAGGAAGCAGGGGAACCCTGAAACTAGTTGAAATCTGACAGAACTAGTTACAGCTTAACTAGAGTACTTCGTGTTTGCTTCATAAATATTAACTCCTCCCTAGGAAGAGCTAAGGCTCATTTCAATAGTCATACATTGTATATAGTGGGAGGGGACAGATTAAGGAATGTATGCTATAGAAGGATCAGGAAAGAATGTTGGCTTCATCCTTCCAACCATTGGGGAGATGGAGGAGGGACTTTGTGGTCGGGAGAAGGGTATAATCTTGGTTCTGTGTGTCCTCATTTTGAATTACACATTTGCCCCCTGCAAGAATGCATTAAAAGTTTAAACTGCTTCACTCATCTCAAGTTTGTTTATTCACTACCTCCTTATTTAGGGTTCAGAATTTTGTTTCCAACAATGGGACATATGCTTCATCATAAGTTTTTTTTGAGTCATAATTTGGGTAGGTTTTCTTTTTCATTATTGTGTTATGGTGGCCTTTAGGTTGGTCCTGTTACTTCTAAGATCAAATATAAAATCCTCTGAGTTTTAAAGTCATTCATAGTCTGGCCCCTTCCAATTTTTTTTTTTTTTTAAAACACATTACTCTCTCCTCCACATACTCTGCAATCTAGTAACACTGGCCTCCTTTCTGTTGCTTGCAAAATTCCATCTCCCAAGTAGGCATTTTCATTATCTGTTCTCCATGCCTAAAGTTCTCTTCCTCTTCATCTCTACCTCTTGGCTTTTTTTTTTTTTTTTCTCCCAAATCTTACCTTATACAAGAAACTTTTCCTGATTCACTTTATCCATTGATTATCTCTTGTATAATTATGTATTTTGTATAATTATTTGCTTGTTTTCCTCTGCCCTTCCCCTCCTCCCCCAGACTGAGTTCTACCAAACCAGAAGACTTAAAGATAATAGGTTTGTTTAATAGAGATAAAATGATCATACGTCCTCTTTAGAAAAATCATTTTGGTAGTGGTACCTTGGAGGGTGAGTTGGGAGCAGTAACTGAATTTTTTTTTCTCCCTTAGGCATAGTACCAGATACATAGTACATAGGTACATACTTAATAAATGCTTCTTAACTTGTATAGATTTTTTTTTCCCGAGTTTATTTTACTTCACTACATTAGTTCATACAAATCTCCCTCAGTTGTTTTTTGTTTTATTTTCCTGAATGCATTCTCTTTCTTCATTTCTTATGGCTTGTTGCTTTTTTTTTTTTTTTTTTTTTTTACATTAATATGATATAATCTGTTTAAAAATTTCCCAAATAATGGGCACCTTTTTTTGTTGTTTCCCTGTCCCTTGTTACAAAGCACTCTTACAAATATGATTGCATAAATATAAGTCCTTTCCCTGTGTTTTTAACTCTTTTGGGATATAGGCCCAGCAGTGTTTTTTTTGGCTGGGTCAAAGGTTTTGCTCAGTGTAAGTGGCTTTTGAGATAAAGTTCCAAATTGTTTCCAGAATGATTGATTGGGCTATTTCACAATAGTGCATTTGTGTGCCCTACTTTATACCCCATTCTTACAATTGTCACTTTCCTATTTTATTTTCTTTGGCAGTCTGGAAGATGTGAAATAGAATCTCAGAAATCTTTTACATTGGGTTTCCCTTATTGTGATTTGGAGCATTTTTCATACTTTTCTTGGCAGCCTGTATTTCTTTCTTTCTTCTTCTTCTTCTTTTTTTTTTTTTTTTTTTTTTTTTTTTTGAAAGCTTCCTGTTGGGAAATATTCTTGCAAATATTTGCATCAATTCCCAGTATATTTTGGATATGAAATTTAATATTCCTAATCTTTCTAATTTCAGGAGCAATAAAATTATGAATCAGAATGTAAAGCCTTTTGAGAAAAGCAAGAAACTTTTATTATATTCTTAAAAGACTTATGTTGTTCACAAAAAAGATAAAATTTGAATAACTATTCCAAAAAAACAATATAATACACATTGTAGTGTAGTACTGCTTGCTAAATGAATGCCACAGAAAGTAAAAATGTAGCAGTTAGTAGGGAGATAATGTGGGCTCCAAGGAAACTTCATTGAATAAAAAGGCCTTGGACTGAGCTCAGGCCTGATGAATAAGGTTGTAAAGCTGTAGAAGGGGGAAAACATGAGCAAAAACCAGGAAGCTGCAAGGAGTTTATATTAAAGAACATAGGGATAAGTCTTTAAAGATAGTTTGGCCACATATTATAGAGTTTGCCAAAGTTAGAAATTTGTTCTTGTAGGAGGGACAATGTTTCTTGTAGGAAACAATTAAAATGTTTTGTTTTTTGGGTTTTGTTTTGTTTTGGTTTGGTTTTGGTTGGTTTGTCTTTTAAGTGTTGAAGGGAATAACGTTTTGATAAAATAGTGTTTTAGGAAGATAAATGTGTTGAGGATAAGAATAAATTGGAATGAAGAGAGGGTAGATATAAGGACTATGGGGTGTTAGAGAGATTCTATAGAAATTCTTGTTGAAAAGATATTTTGTTACTGTATATATGGTGGTCCTTTTCAGTCTCTTGTTCTTTATAGCTTTTTGTTACTGAACTTCCCTTCAGGGCTGTTCTGTGGAGTCCCTTGTATAAATTTTGAATACATTCATTCTTTCCTTATTTGCCTTTTGTTAATGTCAAGCATAGCACATAAAATGTTCTGCTGTTGCTATGCAACTGCTAAATCCAATATTTAATGCTGTTCAGTTTTATTAATATTAACATCAGTGAACAGAGGGCTAGCAAAATATGATTGCACAATTTCCAAGCAACAAAATTTAAAGCGATTTAAATGTATTTTTGCATGTATAACCAACATGAAGGCTATCATAATCCATGCATTTCCTCTTTTGAGAAAAGTTATAGTTAAATCTTGTTGCTCGTAATATTAGGAATTTTTTAATTTTCTTCTTGAATCAGGTAATTTGACCTTTTCCCCTTCACCACTTTTTGAGCTTTAGCTTTTCTGATCATTTCTGTATAATTAATAGAATTCTTACTCTTCTTGGAATCTCTTTTTTATTCTTTCTCAGTGTTCTGTATCGTTTTTTCTTTGAGTTCCTTGTGTCTAATCTACTTTGCTTATTCTATCCCTTCTTGTATCATTCAACCATAGAATTATAGAATATTAAAGCTAGGAGAGAACGTCTTTATTAGATCAATAAACATTTATTGGCACCTTCCATATAAGTTGCTGGGTGATTGAGATATAACAACAAGAATGAAATTGCCCCTTCTCTCTGAGGTCAAGAGATGGGGATGGCAGGGTAGGTTTCAAGGGAAAAGTTCAATTATAATGAGTTACCTTTTGGATATACTGGATTTTAAATCTATAGGACATATACTTAGGGAGGTTCCTTGAAATTATATAGTTTTCCAAATGAAAGAACAGTAAATGTGGCATAATGGGGAAAATGTAGAATTTGGATTCAGCCCGCAAGTTTAAGAAAGACAACTTTTTTAAAATAGCGTTTTCTTAAAAATAAATGTTGCTGAAGTAAGAAGAATGAGATATTTTTCAGACTTGGCTAATGTATGAAGAAAATTTTTTTTTTTTTTTTTTTCCTTTAATTATACTTATTATAAAGGAGGCCTTTTATTTGGGAAAAGGAGAGTGTTAGGGTGGACAAGTAGTAAGGTAGTTAATTTTTTTTTAAAAAAAGTTCAATAACACATTTAAAAATAAACAAGAGTGAAGAAGAAAGTTCATAGAATCACAGCTTTAAAGCTGGAAGAAACCTCTGAAGCCATAGTCCAACCCACTCATGATGAAAAAATTTAGACTGAATTAAGTGATTTGCCCAAGGTCAACACAGAAACTTTTTCATTGTTTTATGCATACATGAATAGGCAAGCATTCTATGTAGTATTGTATTAAATTTAGCATTTGCTTTTTAAGTAGTGAATGTTGTGATGAGATGTCTTAAATTCTAACTTTTTGTTATAAGAGAGGATCATGGTAGAGTACTCTACTGGGTTGTATATCAATATTCAGAAAACAAAATTCTATAAACAGCTAAACATTGCATTGATTAAATAGGCTAGTGTACTCTCTCATCCCCGTCCCCAAAGATGCTAACTCTTAACATAGATTTTTGCAAACATTTTGAATATTTAATTTGAATATTTAATTAATAAGTTAGAACTTGCTAGAATTTTATCCCAACTTTATCCCCCCAGATCATAAAATAAATAAATTCTTATCTGCATACAGAAATAGTCATACTCAATGTGCAATAACAAAATAAAAACAAAACTAGCTTATGTTCAATTATTAGAAAATGGCTTATAAATTATATAGTTAATATAATGAAATGGTTTGATGCCATGAAATGGCAAATCTGAAGTATGCAAGAAATTTGGATAGATTTTTATGAGATGATGACAAATGAATCAGGTACAATCAAAATTAGGTACATAAGGATTATAACTACTTTTTTAAAAAATAATAATGGCACATCAGGGTTTGGAAAGGTAGCCAAATTTTGCATAGGCTTGGCTTGGAACAGGACATAGAAGAGTCACATTTTGTTTTGTCTTTGGATAATTCGTTTGGTTTTGCCTAAAGACTAAAAATTCTTTTTAAAAGTTTTCTTTTGTTTGTGTTCGTATGATAACTAATTGCAGATTTAAAATTAGTTTGCATACATACTTATATGTTATACAGACTGCACTTATTGGATTAACTATATTTGGATTCTACTACAAATGAAGAAATGGCTCCTAATAAGATTTTTCCTGAACTTGAGAAAATATCTGGATTTAAGTAGATATATTCAGAAAAATTTTATAGTGATGATAATTTGTTTTTAAAGTACTCAGGGATCATTTTAAAGACAACTGGTAGGAGAAGATTCTGAGTGTAGGGGAAAAAATGATTTTTTGCTTCAAACAAAAATGTCAATACATAGATATAAACAATTTGCCTTTATCATCTAAAAATTTTAAAAAGAACATATTGACATACTGATAGTATTAGTAAAAGTATGAAGAAAAGAATAAATTGGCTTTTACCGGTGATTTTTGTTACAGTAGAGTGAAAGGTGTAGAGAGTAGTAAAGTTCTTCTGTTTCTGCTGGTATTAAAAATTCATTTGATTCAGAACAAGATGCAGTCTTGATTGCTCTTTTCTCAGATATAATGTCTTCCATGTGTGCATAAGAATTATACAAACTACTTAACTCTGGTGATAACTGTTCAGTAATCCATTAAATATTGACATCAACCAAGATGTAAAATAGGAAGGCATCCTCAGCAAAAACATTTGTCATGAAAGTGACATAAATGATCTCATACTGAATCAGTTCATTTCAATAAGCATTTAAGAACAAAAGCAGGAGCATAATCCCTGAAGAATTAATATGAAAAACATACAAAGAGCAAATGAGAACTACATAGCTAGCAAAAAATCTTTGTATTAGCAATGAAGATCTGTATAAGAAACCCCCCCCCCCAAAAAAAAAAAAACCTTCAAAACAATCTATCCCTGAGTCAAGTACTTCACAGTCTTATGGGAGTGAAATCATGCAGGCAACTATATAGAAAGGAGATATACACAGGATAAATTACAGATAATTAAAGAGTTAAAGGGAATATCAGGAAGGACTTACAAAAATAATTTTAGCTGAGCCTTGATGAAAGCAAGGATGTGGGAATGAGGAGGAAGAGAATTCAGGCATGAGTGATAGCCAGTGATAATGCTTGGAATCAGTAGAAAAAAATTGCAGGGTGGTTATTGTGACTTAATTACTGTAGTACTTCAATGGTTGGGAGGTGGGTCTAAAAGCCAAACAGGATTTTATGTTTTATATTGGAGGTAAAAGAGAGCCTCTGATGTTTATTGTATATAGGAAAAGAAGTGACAAGGTCAGGTTAAATGTGACAGCTTAATAGAGATTTAGAATGATACATTTATCAGCTGAGTGGAGGATGAAGTTGAGAAAGATAGACTAAAATAGAAGACTACTGCAATAGTCAACCCCTCCAAAAAACACCCTCCCCCCAAAAAAAATATAGACTCCCTCCATACTGACAGGGAAGCTCAATATAAATCTAGATAAATAGATTTGAAAACATTTACAAGCAAAATCTCAAAGAAAAAAAAATGGAATTTGGATCACAAGAATTTCTGGTGGAATTAAAGCAAGAGTTTAAAGAAGAGCTAAAAAATTACTTTAAAAAATGAGAAAAATAGGTGAAGAAATGAGTGCTATGGAAGAAAAATATGAAAAGAAAACCTTGGAACAAGAAATACAAAACTCTACCCAAAAAAATAACTCCCTGAAAATTAGAATTGACCAAATAGAAGCTGATTACTTCATGAGAAATGGAAAAAAAGAAATAATAAAGCAAAATCAAAAGACTGGGGGAGAAAAAAAAAAAAACAGAAGAAAATATATGGTTTCTCAACAAAAAATTGACCTGGAAAACATATTGAGGAGTAATAATTTAAAGAATCACTGTATTGCCTACAAGCCATGATTCTCCTAGCCCTTTCCCTTCCCCCCAAAAAACCTAAATGTTATTTCAAGAAATAATGGAGGAACAGGAGGGAGAACTGCCTAGATCTCTTAGATAGAAGGACTCTACTAGTTTACTTCCTGAAAGAAACCACAAAATAAAAGATTCTAGAAACATAGCTAAAATTTTAGCTTTTACATCAAATTAAAAATCCAGCAAGTAGCCAACAAGGAAAGATTCAAGTACCAAAGAACAATAGTCAGGATCACACATGATTTAGTACAAGCCATCACAAAGTTGATGACAAGTTGGATATTTCAGAAAGCAAAATATTTAAGTTTATACACAAGAATAATTTAACCAATAAAAGTGAATATAATTCTATAGGGAAAAAATTGACCTTTAATGAAATTAAGGATTTCTAATCATTTCTGATTTAAAAAAGGTTAGAGCTGAGTAGAAATGTTGACATACAATCACAGTCAAGAGAAACATGAGCTTGCTCTATCATAAGAGATTTAAGTATATACTTTTTTACATGGGGAAAAATGATACATTTGATCTCACAGAACCTTTATTATTTGTCACAAGGAATCTAATTAGAGAATCTCAGTGTGATTTTATGATGTTTTGATGATTTTAATCTAAAGAATGGAAGGGGTGTGAAGAGGAATACACTGGGAGAAAGGGAGAAGGTATTAAATCAAGTGCACAAATAGAAGTCTATACAAGAAGAAGGAAGTGGGGGGTGAATGGGCAACGCTCAGAATCTATCATCTGAACTAGTTAAAGGAAGGAAGAATAAACTATAAAGAATATAGCTGTAATTTTTCAATTTAGCCTTCAACTAGATAAATTAATAAAAATAAATGAAGGGCCTGTATAGAATTTTAGAAAATGCTAGATCCTGAGGGTGGAAATAGAAAGACTATTTCTTACCTGTGTATGGTATCTTGGTAAAAGTTGCCCATCTAGTATATAAAACTTCATGAAAACAAATGCAAAATAGCATAATGCAATGACAATTACATTTAATTTAAAAAAAAAAACCTTTGTGGCAAAATTCAAAAAATTAATTGAAAACTACATCTTAATTGGATATCTTCAACAAAGAGAAGATCTAATTCAGCTCCAGTTGATCAATGATGGACAGAATCAGCTACACCCAGAAAAGGAACACTGGGAAATGAGTGTAAACTGTTTGCACTTTTGTTTTTCTTCCCAGGTTATTTTTACCTTCTGAATCTAATTCTTCCTGTGCAACAAAAAATTTGGTTCTGCACACATATATTATATCTAGGATATACTATAACATATTTAACATGTATGGGACTGCTTGCCATCTAGGAGGAGGGAAGGAGGGGAAAATTTGGAACAGAAGTGAGTGCAAGGGATAATGTTGTAGCAAAAAATTACCCATGCATATGTACTGTCAAAAAAAAAGTTATAATTATAAAATTAATTTAAAAGAAAAGAAAACTAAATCCTAATAAAGTAAGTGGGTCAAAGAACGAATTACTGAAACAATTTCCTTTTATGACCCCTAGATTTATTTGTTTATTTTTTATTTATTGGATGCAATGTTAAAAAAAAAAAAAAAAAGCAGAAAAGAAAAAAATTTGCTAGGTGCACTATAGGACATGAGAGGATTCAGAATATGAAAGAAATTTTCATTTCAAGAAAGCTTATGTAATAATTAGTATACTTTATATTCAGAGCTGTCCATCTTTGCTTCCTTGTAGGTTTTCTTTCTCTGCTGTACATTTATTATTTTATTCTTTTCTTCCCCTTTTCTTTCTCTCCCTACCTTCCCCCAAAAGGCTACAATTAAGCAAAGATATAATTATTTGCACTCACACACCTATAGTCATATACACACACATATACATTCATATGCTTCTATGTAAGGCTATATTACACTTGTTTCTCCTCTGTCATATGATACATAAATCCCACTCTTTACACATTTTTTGATGATTTACTTAGAGAACCCTAGGAAATCAGCTAAAAAATCTAATTGAAGCAATGAGCAGTTTTAGCAAAGTTGTAGCATTAACCCATATAAAATATCAGCATTTCTAGATATTACCAATAAAATCCAGCAGGAAGAGACAGAAAAATTCTGCTTAAAATAGAGATGGGCAGGTAGGTGGTGTAGTGGATAGAGAAAGTAAGGAGGATGGGAGTTCAGATTTTGTGTCAGATAACACTTCACACTTCCTAGCTGTGTGACCCTGGGCAAGTCACTTAATCCCACTTGCTTCAGGGAGAAAATAAAATAAAATAGCTAAAGATGATACAAAAATGTTGGAGAGTCTACTTTCCAAGATACATGGGAACTATATATATGAATATAATTATAAAGTACTCTATTCAAATACAGGTCTTCATGATGAAATATTAATTGGTTCTGGGTAGATTGAGGCAATATAATAAAATGATAACATACATAATTTGTACTTGATAATTTGTAATGATAACGTACATAATTTTATTGGTTATCCAGTTTCACATCAATTCAACTACCAAAGAACTTTATAGAGCTAGAAAAATATCATAAATTAATCTGGAGAAATTAGAAGTAAAAACTATTAAGGGAATTAATTTTATTAAATGTGGGAAGGAAGAGGGCTTGGATGAGACATATCTCAAAAACTTTACTACAAAACTTTAGTTGATTTAAAAAAAACAGTTTAGAACTATGTAGGATATTGAGAGAGATTGATGAGCGGAACAGATTAGCTATGCAGTATAAGTAAGTTAATACAATAGTTTAGTGTTTAACAAGTCCAAAGACCCAAGATATTGAAACAAGAACTAATTTTGACAAAACTGGTGTGAAAACTAGAAAACAGTGTGAGAGTAACTAGCTATAAATCAATATCTTACTATATACTAAGACAAGTTACAAATGAGTATAAACAAATTGGAGAAACAGAAGAAATTACCTGTGACAGCTGTACATAAGAGTTCATTACCAGAATTAGAAGAGAAAAACAGAAAACTGAGGGGGAAAGTCTTTGCAGTTTTTTTCTATGATAAAAATCTCATATAGGAGCATTGATTCTAATTTGTAAGAATAAGAGCCTCCCCCAATTGATATACTTTTCATAGGAAGGAATCCAAGCTATCAATAGCTATATTTTTTAAAGTCCTTAATTACTAATGATGAGGAAAATACAAATTAAAATAGTTATTAGGCTTCATGTCACACCTATCAGATTGGGCAAAATGATGGAAAAGGAAAATGCCACATGCTAGAAGGAACGTGGGAAAATAGTTAAACTGATGCATTCTGTTGGAGCTGGGAGCTAGCTAGCCAGCCGTTTTGGAGAAAGATTTAGAACTGGGCCTAAAAGCTATAAAAATATGCAAACTTTTTGGCTCAGTAATACTACTTGATTTATACCCCAAAAAGATCAAAGTACAAAGAAAAGCACTCATATAAACAAAAACATAACAACTCTTTTTGTGTTGTCAAAGAATTGGGAACTTAGGAGATGTTCATCAATTAGGGCAATGACTGAGTAAGTTATGTGTATGTGACAGAATTCTATTATGTTATAGGAAATGACAAAGGGGATGTTTTTAGGAGGGGGGAAAGAACCTGGGAAGATACAAAATGAAATTAACAAAACCATAGAAACTGTATACATAATATAATATTGTAATATAGCAATGTTGTAATGATATTTAACTGCAACAGACTTCATAACTGATCGATACAATAATCAACGGTAATTCCAAAGGAATCATGCTGAAAATACTATTCATCTTTCAAATAGAGAACTGATGGACTCAGTGTGGTTTGAAGCATATTATGACAGCATTGTCTTGTTTGACTATACATATTTATAACAGGTTTTGTTCTTGTTTTTCTTAGTCGGTGAGAGAAGGGGAAGAAGGAGGGAAAAACTCAGGATTGCAAATAAAATGAAACTTAAACAATAAAAAACATGAAAAATGAGTCCATTTTCAAACATGCTAAGCTTAAGATCTATCTGTATTTCAAGATATCTAAGCAGTTACAGGTAAGAGATTGGTGATCAAAAGAGAAATTACGGCTGATAAATCTGTGAAAAGAATCCTATGTAGAAGAGTAGATGTTAAGATTATCAAGTGAAAAAGGATAGAGAAAAGAAAAGGTACCAAGGACAGAGCCTTGAGATATAAATTCTCTTTAGGGATGAGACTCATCATTAAGAGATGAGGCCTGGTTAAGAGATACTAAAAAAAGAGAGGTAGTTAAGTAGGTATGAGAATGGGTTAGAGAAGCTATAAAAATATGCAATGAGAATATTGAAGAGAAAAATGTGATTTAGCAGTGTCAGAAAAATTCAGAGAGCTTAAGGATGAATGTTGAACAAGATCCTTAGATTTTACAATGAAAGGTCCTTAGTAACTGGAGAAAACATTTTCAATTAAAGATGGGATCAGAAGTTACACTTCAGAGTATTAAGGGTACACTAATAATTCAGGAGATGAGGAAAAGAACATAGAAAATCTTTCAGTAAAATCTACAATAACCAGAAAGAGATTGTTCTACAATCCATATTGAAGTGGATTTAAAAAAAAAACATGTGCCTGACTTATTTCTCTAACATTTATATTGCTGAGCCTAAAATTGTCTAGTAAGACATTATTCTACATTGCATTCTAGATGTTTCACATTCTTTCCATGGTCCCAAAACGCTAGTGACAATAAAAATCTCTGTTTAAATGTGTGTATGTGTGAGCGCATGCGCGTGCAATTCTTTATGTCTGGGACTCTCAGAATCAAAGTTGCAACTAATTCAGAGAGCCTTGTAAAGGTGAGCATGTGTGGGTTGAAGCTTGTTTACAGTGATGAGACCTGCATGTAAAAAATATGAAATTCATTTGTCATCATTGTGTCAGATATACATGGGAGTCACTGAATGAGTTGAGAAAAGACAGCTAGAAATCGTCTAGGAAGTAGAGCTGATTGTCACTAGAATGAGATTTAAGCAATGAATAGGGACAATAAAAAGGACTTTGATCTCTTGAGATAGTAGTAGAACTAGAAGGCAGCGCCTATTATGGAAAGGTTTGGAAACAATCAGGCTAAATAAGAAGACTGATGGAAGTTGTTTCTGCTTATATCTACCTAAGATAAGTCTCACAGAAAATATAAAAACATAAAACTGATCCTTGTAATTGTATTTTTTGTAATGGAATTTTACCTGTGTACCTTCCATACAAATAATGCAGATTCTATCATTTGAAACATTCTTTCTGGTATATTCTGAATTTCTGTGAATAAGTCTTTTTCATTAGACATGACCATGTGATAGTACTAGGATATTGTGGTTTTAAAATTTTTTATTTTCTCTTGGGTATCCTTGGTGTTTTGGTTTTGAAGATCTGATTATCATCGTTCAATTGTGATCAGATTTAATCTGAACCTTTCTTTTCTCAGAAATTATGGGTTAGTGATTGACTGTAGCAAAGATGTTAGATGATTGTTGTATGAAGAAAAAGCAGGGATGTTCTTCTGAGATTGATTAGTTATTTTATTCAGCAGTATAGAAAATTTTCATTCATTCATTGCTAAATTTAAAATTTAATTTTTGTCTGTAATTTAGAAAGTATCTACTTAGATTTAGCCAGTGGGTCAGAATTGCTTAATAGGATAGAAGAGCAATAGTGAACAAACAGAAAAGAGACAATCTTTTGAAATTTAGTTTCTAGGTTGTGAGAAATCCAATCTGTAGAATATAAGAAATATCAAGACATTTTTGGAAAAATGTTCCTTTGGATATGGAGCCACCAGTGAATTTTTATATTTTTAAGTTGTTTCTACTAATGTCTAGGGGGTGTGTGGGGGTGTGTGGGTGTGTGTGTGTGTGTGTGTGTGTGTGTGTGTGTGTGTGTGTGTAGGGGAGCAGGGGTTTATATGGAATATTTGATAAAGGTATAGAAATCCTTAAAGCTTATCATACTTCATTTCTTCACAAGTGACCCAGGGATCTTTTAGTACTAGAAGACAAAGTCCTTTCTCCCCCCCTCCCCCTTTACCCCAACCCCCAGCAACAGATAAATATACATTGTAGTTATTATAGACTTACTATTGTACATTTTTGGAGATACACTAACATTTTCCCCCTTTGTTCTTAGGGTTTGAAAGTATCCTCGAAGGGCTGTTTGGACCTGGATTATTAAAAGATCTCAGTTTATTTAAAGGTATTCAGTCTCTCCCCCTCCCCCCCTTCTGCTTTCCTAATAACAGAAATGCTAGTCTCCAGACAATGTATGTTACCTTGGTGATTTGTTCTTCACTCCCCTCCCCTCTTGTTCACAGTTCCATATTGATTAAAATTATACACAGTGCACATACACAGGTACACACATGCATACATATATCTTTTAAAGCTATGGACATGAATGTTAGACAAAAATGGTTTTACGTAAAGCAATTATACATTCATATAAATACAAATATAGTGCTAATATAGAATTTAGCACTTTAAGGTAAAGCATTATTTTACTTTGTAGTAAATAATTATTTAAACTGCTTTTAAGCATATTTGTTACCATAAGTAATTTGCTGTTGCTATATAATTTTACAGACTGTGAACCTGAAGGTGTTTCTGATTGGACTTTTAATGAAAATTGTCTATTCTGTTGCTTAAGAAGGGAAAAAGTAAAGGTAACTATGAAGCTTATGGAACTTCATGTTTGGTATAATTTTAAAAATTCTTACTTTTTTAGTTGTGGAAAGGCAAGATCAACCCATAATTATATGTAAAATGTGTATATAATCCAGTATTCTTAGAGATATTAATATACATTATTTATGTTAGATAATCTGTCCATTATTTTCTTTCTGATAATTTTAGGTGCCAGCCAGCATTGCTTCATTTAGATGAGTGACTGAATAAAGCTAAATAGACAACTAGGCAGAAGAGTCACTATTTTAAATTTGAATTGTACAGCTATTTATAAACATCCTTAGTCTAAATAATATAATTTATAGGGTAAATAATCATATTCTTTGTAAACAGAATAGTAATTTATGTTTGTATTGTCCAAGTACTCAAAAGTTAACAAGATACTCAATCCAAAATGCATATTATATACTACTTCACTTTGTTAGGAGATTATATTTGCATCCCCTGTCTTATTTTGCATCCCCAGTGCTTAGCACAGTGACTTGCATATAGTGAGTACTTAATAAACATTAGAAACTCTCACAATTCCTTCTTCTTATTCTACATGTATTTAACTACTAAATAATTACTAAATCTTTTTTATTTTCCTTCATGCATTTCCATCCTTTTCCTGATAGTTACTATTTTTATCAAAAGCCTCCTTACTTAAAACATAGTCTCATAGTCACAGGAATTGAATTGAATTGAAAAGAACCTTAGAGTCATCTAATTCAGCCTCTGCATTTTATAGATGAAGAAACTCAAGAATAAGAAATTAAGTGATTCCCCAAAGTTGCACAGAGATGGTAAACACTGGAAGTGATATTTGAACCCAGATTCCTCATTCAGTTGGACTATATTGGTTATGAATCTGATCCCTCTGTTTATTCTCCAACTACTGTCATATGATTTTAACCAAAAATTTATGTTGTAAATGTTTATCTTTGCCTCTAAACCTTCTGTGGCTCTTTTATATAGGATAGAGATTGGACACCCTAGATTGATATTTAATGCCTTGTGCAATCTTATTTTTGCCAATCTTTTAAGTGACATTGGCTTCTTTTCTGTTCCTCAAACAACACATAGCCTTATTTACTGTTCTCAGACATCTTCCAATTTCATTCATTTCAATTGAATGTGTCCCCTCATGCCTGGAATTCTTGTCTTCTTCATCTCCACCTCCTGTCTGTCCTGACTTCAGGTCCCAACTAAAATTCCATCTTTTACAAGATGGGTTTTATGCTAGTGCCTTTGATTATCTCCAACTTAGCATGTCTTATTTCTTGTTTGTACATGTTTGTTTGCATGTTGTCTTCCTGATAAGACTGTAAGTTCCTTAAGCATAATTATTTTATTTTATTTTTTTGGTGGGGGTAAGGAAACAATTTTTTGTGTTCCCAGCACTTAAAATAGTATTTGCTTAGTAAATGATTATGGTTTTGACTCCATCTGCCCCCTAAAAGATCTTGACAGCTTAATACAATGAACCAACTTATTAATAAGGTGAAATTAAATACAGATATGAGTTTAAAATTATGTGTGTGGTTTCATAAAATAATCTCACAAATTCAGCATAGGGGTTATGTGACCAGATAGCAGTTGATGGGTGAGGAGAGAATTCTGGAAGTTTTAGAGAGAATTCTGGAAGTTTTAGTGACTTACAGTAAACATGGACTATAACAACAAAAACTAGTGTTTACTTTTAAGCTGTCTTAAGAGAGAGAGCTAGTATACAAAATAAATGAGTTGATAACTGTCTTCTTTTACTCTATCTTGGTCAAACCATGTTTAGAATATTTGGTTCAATTTTATGTCTAACATTTTAGGAGTGATTTTGTTAAATTGGAACTTGGCTAGGGAAAACAACCAGATAGCAAGGAGATTAGAGATGGTACCATATGATGATTCTGTAAAGAAACTAAAAGATGAATAATCTGGCAAAGAGAAGATTTGGGGGAGACACAAAAGATGTCAACGTATCTTAAGGTCTTAAATATAGAATAGGTCACAATCTCATTCTGCTTTTTTAAAGGCCACAGAATTAGCAGTAGTGGATAGAAAGGGCAAGAGCAGATTCAGGCTTCACATCAGGTGGAAAAACTCAATAAAAAGCTTTTCAAAAATGCAAGAGGCTACTTCTCAGGAGATTTCTCATGGGACCAAGAAATGACACCACTTGTCAGGTGTGTATTGTAGAAGAGATTTCAGTTCAAATATGGATTATATTTAGATGATTTGAGGTATCTTTAAAGAGATTCTGTGACAGTAATATTAATAAGAATGTCAACTATGATTCACTAGTGATAAGAGGGAAAAAGGTCACATAGGAGTTTCTACTTTTTGGGAGTTAGGTTCAAGACTTTAGTGTTCATTTATGGAACATCATATAGAAGTTGATTTTTTTTTTTTTTAATACCCAGTTGAAAGTATTTTCATTTTGTCATTTTCCCAGGGTGATGGCATGAAAAAAAAATAGGGCTTAGGTTAAACAGTGTTGTCCAGCAGTAACTTAGTAAGTGTTTGAACCAAGACTAAGATCCCTAATACTAAGAACTGTGTAGCAGAACTGCATACCAGAAAGTATGCCACACTTCTTTATCTCAAGGGTGGTCTTAAAAGGCCAAGGTTCTCTATCAGCTTCCTTCTACTGTAGAGGAAGAAAAAGCTTTTGTGGAACTATTTCCAGCTCTTTGAAGGGAAAAGCTGATTTTAAAAGGATTGAGTTTTCATTTCTAAATGCAATTTAGGAGTCTAGAGGATAGGGAGTAAAGGAAAAGGGGGGAAGGAATTGGAGAGATGATTAATGGGGATGCTTGAAGAAAAATGTAGATAATAAGTTTGTTTTACAAATATGGAAATTGAGGCCCAAAGAAACTCCCTAACTTTCCCAGAATCACACAACTAGTGTCTGAAGTGAGATCAGAACAAAGGTCTTCCTGATTTCTGAAATACTGTTATATGCACTCCCTTATGCTGATTATCAGTGGTCATCTTTACTTGGACACGCAGCTTCTAGCAAAAGCTGCTCTATTTGGGCCATTGCATCTTCAGGGAGGTGGATACTAGTTCTGCTATTCTTTTTCACCTCCCTCCAAGATCTGAACTATATTGGCTTCTATGGAGACCGACACAGGCTGTGAGTAAGGACACAGTAAGGACCTGACCCATTTGAATAAAGACTAGGCAAGAAGCATGGGATATCTGGGTTGCCTGGCTAGAACACCAACTACTGGCTCCATGGAGTAGTCAGAGATGGAAGTAGATTGAGAGGATAGAATCAGCAGCAGAGTCAGTGTAGCTTGCTGGTTTTCCTTTCCTCCTTCTACCTTCTATCCTTTTAGGGGCTGAGCATGTGGTTGTGATATGGAGACCAATTAAGTTGAGCAATCAACTGGGGCATTGAGGAAAAGATCAGTGCTCTGAGTGAAGATAGGGGCTTTGGTCTGTTCTGGACATCCCCTGAAAAAGTGCAATAATATCTGTCCTTGAAGAGTTCAGTCAAGCTTCCAGCAATGTATATGTAAATAGGGTTATACACAATAGAGGCTAGATGATTTTGGAAAGAGGCACTAGCTGCTTGAGTAGAGTAGATGAAGGTCAAGAAAGGCAGAAAGAAGGAATTAAGAGGTGCAGGCAAACTTTTCCCCTCTTACCCCTCAAAGTGTTAGAAGTAAATGCTGAAAAAAGTTTTGATATCACTACTTTAAACTTAACCCTTGGATAAGACAATCCCACAAAATATTTTCTTCTGGGATTTAGAACTTTGTGAGCATTTATTCCTGCAAGAGTCAGTATTTCGGTAACGAAGCCAATTGTAATTCTAGAACAATTTCATCCAATACTAGTTAAGATACAATTCAAGGGGCAGCTAGGTGGTGCAGTGGATAGAGCCCTGAATTCAGGGGGACCCGAGTTCAAATTTGGTCTCAGACACTTAACACTTCCTAGCTGTGTGACCCTGGGCAAGTCACTTAACCCCAGCCCGGGGGGGGGGGGGGGAAGAGATACAATTCAAAAGAGAAATATTTTGTCACTTTTACTATTTCAACACCAACTAATTTTTTTTATTGGGAATGATGAGAGAGAAACTGTTATTGATGTAAATTTTAGTTCTGAAAAGAATAAAACACTGCTTAACTGTCAATAAGACCTATTTCTATGTAATATATCCATCTTAGATTTAGAAATAATCCACCTTAAATCACATGGGGACATAAACAATAACAGCTTGTAAATTTTCACTAGTTTTCTAAGCACTGAGATTCTAAGGTCCTTGGATATAGTAATGATATAGTAATAGAACCCTAAGGTGTTTGATCAAAATGGTGTAACTGATAATGAGGAGAGATGGTTTAGGGGAGATTTCCAAGAAGTAGAAGTCCAGTTAATACTATTGTGCCTGAGAGGTTTGTTCTTAAAAACCAGTATTTGCTGCCAGTTTTGCCCTTGAATCAGTTCCATTTTTTTAAGCCTTTGATTAAACAGTTTAGAAACATTTAAGAGATTTTTTTTTAAAGTACTCTAATTTGTCATTCAGCTATTTCCCTCTACTGAATATTGCCAGTTTTTCTGTTGTGATAGATATGCAAGATTTTTTAATGCAAACAAGATTCATTTAAAATGTCAGCTTTCAGGGCAAATAGATGGTGCCTTGGATAGAATACCAGCCCTGAAGTCAGGAAAACTCTACATTCGGGTTCTTTATCCATAAATTGAGGAAGTAAAAATAGAAACAATCAATACTTTTTCAAATGATCAGGTAATTTGCAATAAAACTGGTTGTGTTTTAGTTCTTTTGTTGCTTTGATAACAATCTATGCTGAAAGACTGTATAAGGCATTTTGGCAGAGGAAAGCGCAGTTTGAAGGGACTTCATTTTTCAATACAAGATTATTATAAGTTTCATAGTGAGTCTCTGAACAATTAGGTGAAACTTTGGATTAATTATTAAAGAACTTTCTTTGAACTTGTTTTTGATATTTATCAATGCTTTCATAGAAATATTTTGCTGATTTAATATCAAAATATTATATTTGGATGGAACCCAATTTTTTACATTATTGTTCAAACTGGACCAATTCCTTGTAATATAAAAAATGGCAAATACAGCCACCATAATCTTTATTAGAATTATTATCATCATTTTAGGACTGTTTAGACTACAGGGAAGATTTATTTCCTTATGTGACGATTTTAATTTTTCACATGCATTTAAAATAGGCACAGTTTCTTTAAGCTTAATAATATTTTAAATATACACTTATGTATTTTGTGATTATTCACAATTAAGCAGTATGATTGATAACAGATGCATGGTATTTACAATATTCATAGTTTTATTTGAGTTTTTAGGGGAAAAGAAAGAAATTGGGGGTGAAGGAAATCAGTAAAACAAATTTTCCACTTGGGAGGTCAAAAATGGAAAAAATCTTTCATTATTGTTTATATTTCCTAATGTCTGTGTATATTCCTATTTAAAAATTTTAAAAATCTCTTTAATTCTATTATAAGAAATGTATATCCTTGAATACTAGTAAAATTTTTATATTTTAAACCTTTTTTTTTTTCCCTATTCTTATTATGACATTCAGTTAGCTGGATTAATTCTCAGTGATTGACATAAGCATGAATCAGTGAAGTTTTTCTTACTTGCCATTGCAGCATTGGACAAGCAAAGATTTGGTAGAGAAGAGGGGGGGGGAGAATTAGTGGATTTTTTTTTTTTTCCTTTTCTTCTACTTTGGCTAGACTCTAAACAGATTTCTTTTAGATTTTTTTTTCTCTTATCTCTTGGAATAATAGCATGTTAATTTTCTATAAATTTTTTTTAATAAATAAAAATCATTATGCCTAATTAGGAGAAAGAAACAGTACACCTTGTCAATCTAATTAATAATGTTTTTAGTTTAAAGTACTTATATGTAAGGAAACTTGTGTGTGTACATATGCGTGTATGTTTTGTCCCTCAGATCTTAGTGCAGGTTTGATCTCTTAAATACATATACTCTCTGTATATATTATTGCTCTCTCGCTTTTTCTCTCTCACACACTTTTTGCATTTCATAGCCATTGGAGATAAAGATTTGGTTGACATTTAAATACATTTTAGTGAATTTGGGGTTTAAATTAAAGATGGCAATGTGATTTTTAAAAATCTTAAATTATCTTAAATATTTTTATTTTATGTAATTCTTGGGGGGTGCATTTTGAGGAGAAATACTTTCTGTAAATGCTTCACTGCCTATTTTTGCAGGAACATTTAGTCGATCTGGATGAACCAGCTTTGGGAGCTGGGAAAGAAGCTCTGCTTAGAAAAGGGCAAGCAAAAATCATTCGTTTCGAGAGACAAGCAGAAGAATTCCTCAATGCAGTCTTTTTTAGAAAAGGTTGGTTTGTAGAAATAATAATATCCAGGATTTGCAAGAGATTGCTGATTTTGTTGCTGAATTTGATCACTTTTTAGTGTTTTGTTTTGTTTTTAACATTTCCATTTTGCAAGGTAAAAACTGAATAAAATTTGTGGAAGAGGTCACCCTCAGTTTTATTACTCTGAACTAATGTTTTGTTAAATTTTTAGTTAAGTAAATGGTAAAATTATAATTATATAAATTGCTTTGATTTTTTTGAGATTTGAATGGGGCCCAAGGCATTGATGTTATCAGTTACCATTTTTCTTACATAAACATCCATTATTGTTTAATGTTTGGGCTTGCTGTGAAATAGGCTAAATAGAAATTACAATAATTTCTAAGAGATTTAATCTAAGTAAAAATGAAAGACTTTTCTTTGTGGTCCTGAAATAAGATCTATTCAGAATTTTAGGAGATAAGTTTTTAAAATGAATAAATGTTATTCTAGCTTTATACAATCTATGTAAATGAGTTTAAAAGCTTAAATAATGATTTAAGTTGGCATAAAAAAAAAAAAACCTTTTGCCTAGAAATGTTTTTTCACAAACTTTTTTTAAATGCGGTATTTGATTTATTTCTCATTGATCATATGGTTGAAGAGTTTCTTTTAGGTCATCTTGTCCATTCCCTTAGCTTAATATGTTTAGACACTTAATTTATAATATGACATCTGGAAGAGATCTTACAAATTATCTATATTTTATTTTTAGTGAAAAAACTGATACCCAGGGATGTTCACTACCTCCTCTTGAACTATGACAGCAGCCTTCTAATTAGTGTCTCTCCCTACACCAATCTCTCCTTCCTTTATCTGCTAAAGTGGTCTTCTAAATAGAGCATCATTCTGGCAGTTTCATAGCATCCCCATCCCCCACTCCAATTTCAGGAGTCCCTCTTACTTCCAGAATCAAACAGAAGAGCCTTCATTTGGCATTTAAAGCCTTTCTCTTGAGTCCTTTCCTGCCTCTTTAGCTCCTTAACTTTGACCCTTCTGCTCAAGTCAGGGATTTAGCTCCATAGCTCCCTTGCTATTGTCTACACATAACTTCCATCTGCCCTAGGTTTCTGCTCTAGATATCCTCACCTGTGCCCATTTGAGATTCAGCTCAAATCTCTATCTTTTGCTTGAGACTCTTATCCCTTCTCCCCCAGAATATCGTTAACTTTAACAAAGAGGGCTTTCCTATCTACATTGTTTGTATTTTGGATGTACATAGTTATTTGCATGTTCTGTCTCCCTTAGGCGTGAGCTCCTGAAGGAAAGGGACAGTGTTTTTTTTTTGTTTTGTTTTTTTTTCCTTTTCTTTACATCTCCAGAACTTAAACCAGGACCTTACACAAGTAAGCACATAATATTAATACTGACTGACTTGATTGGCAGAGAACTATCCTGAGAGTTAAGTGCTGAGTGCTTTCCCTGGGCAAGCCACTGTACCTCTTAGTGATTTAGCCCAATATGTCAAACTCAAATTGAAATGGGGCTTACCAGACTACAGAAGAATCCCTACATAGTGACTTAGAAAACCATGATAACGTTACAATATGCTTTTGTTAACATGTTGTTTTCTAAGTCAGTTTTACCAACGTACTTGCTATTATGTTTTTATTTATTTGGTTAAATATTTCCCAGTTATATTTTAGTCTGAATCAGGCCACACAGCTTTCATCAGTGTTTGATACCTCTGCTTTTTACAACTCTCTTAAGATTTAAGTTGCAAAAAAAGTACCACACATTGGGAAAGAGGAGTTAGCACACAAAGTCACTAGTAAATAGCTAGTGGAATTCAAAGCCAACTTTTCTTCTTTGAATATGGGGCTTTCTTCAGTCAGTGAACAATCATTTAATGAATACTTCCTATTTGCCACTCTCTATATTAAGTACAGGTACTGTGTTCCAAGAACAGAAATATGGCCCATGCACTCAAGGAGCTCACATTCTAATGAGGGAGACAATATGCTGCACCCTCCCTTCCACCCAAAAAAAGCAACAAGAGATAGACACTGTTAATGGGAGATAATTAGTCAATACACTAATTTTTCCTTAACTTTTTTTTTGGGGGGGGGCTTTATCTTGGATTACTTTTTTACTTATCTATAATCTTGTGGAGTTTCTTAAGATCTGAAGATCAAATTTAGAGTTCCAAGTAAGAGTTTGAAGAATTGGAGGATAGGAAGAGAGACTT
Source organism: Sminthopsis crassicaudata (assembly GCF_048593235.1). NCBI lineage: Eukaryota > Metazoa > Chordata > Mammalia > Dasyuromorphia > Dasyuridae > Sminthopsis > Sminthopsis crassicaudata. Next base: position 609,917,963 of record NC_133618.1, read on the forward strand.
TTCTGGGAATTAGGAAGATATGATCTCCAGGAATGACTGACTTAGAGTAGTTTTATGACCAGAAGAAAGTTTTCAGAGTCCTATACAATTCTAGGAAACTTTTAGTTACAGAAGAATTACCTAAGTACTTCTGTGAAGGAAACTCCCATGGATGTACTTAGGTAATTAAATCCATGGGAGTTTCCTTCAAATTAATAAATATTATTATTCCCTATACCATAGAAAGAGAAAAAGAAAGAGGGGAAGAGAAGTGTTAATTGTTCAGGGGTTATATATTATCAGATATGCATGTACACATGAATCTCACTGTGTACATCAAATAGGACATATTATAATAACCCCTGAACAATTAGCATTCCATATGAATATTCATGTCAGCTTCAACTTTAGGGCAGTTTTTATTTTCGCATTTACATATTTTTTGGTAGGGCTGTGTCACCATGCTTTGCATTAAATGTGTTGGTAGTTCTTGCTTCCTAGATCACAAACTGCATTTCAGGATAGTTTTATACCAGTTTTGGTTGACTTCTTTGACCCTACCTTCATCCAAATTTCATTTAAGGCTCTAGTGAATTTTGTGTTGACCTCTGGTTATTTCTATCTCTTTCAGCATTTTATGGACCTAAAATACTTAGGAAGGTATCCATGCTACAAAATTAGCTTTCCCTTTAGTTAATTGCTAGGGGAACTGATTAAAAATACAATTCACTGTGAGGTGTAAATGATTGATAGATATTTTAAATGGGAATCTCATTAATCATAATGAATTTCTCACTTGTGTAAAAACAAGTATCACTTTCCTTCTTTCTGAGTACAGGAAATTTGGAAATAAAAGCAAAGAGTGCTAGTCTTAGAGCCATCATCCTTTTTCAAGCCTATTTTGTGAAGGGAGGAGCCCCTTTTTATATAGATTTTAAGAAAAGAGAAAAAAGTTCAATGACACTTACTTGTAAAACTTCACCTACATTTATTTTTGTACCTTTCTTTTTCTTTTCTAGGCCCATTACTGTCATAGAAAATTACTTTTCAATGATTCTTTACAAATACATAGAGATAGGGGTGGCTAGATGGTAGAAGTGGGTAGAATATTATCCTGAAGTTACAACAGCCTTAATTTCAAATCCAGCTTTAAACACTTAACACTTGGCTAGCTGTATGACTCTGGGCAAGTCATTTAACCCTAATCGCCTTGTCAAACATATGTGTGTGTGTGTGTGTGTGTGTGTGTGTGTGTGTGTGTGTGTGTGTGTGTGTGTGTGTACACATAATCACACACAGAAATTCACTGACTTGAAATTAAGAGGACTACTCTTATTTGTCTTTTAAATATATGTTTGTGACTTTTAAGCTATAGGCCTTTTATAGATTCTAATAAATTGTCATAAATTACCTTAAGATAGGAATACTGCAGATGATTTACAATTAACCCTTAATTTTTTAAAAAATAGTTTTTATTTACTAGATATATGCATGGGCAATTTTACAGTATTGACAATTGCCAAACCTTTTGTTCTAATTTTTCCCCTCCTCTCCCCACCCAAGATGGCATTTGACCAATCATGTTAAATATGTTAAAGTATAAATGAAATACAATGTATGTATACATGTCCAAACAGTTGTTTTGCTGTACAAAAAGAATCAGATTTTGAAATCATGGACAATTAGCCTGTGAAGGAAATAAGAAATGCAGGCAGACAAAATCAGAGGGATTGGGAATTCTATGTAGTGGTTCATTGTCATCTCCCAGAGTTCTTTCACTGGGTGTAGCTGGTTCAGTTAATTACTGCTCTATTGGAACTGATTTGGTTCATCTCATTGTTGAAGAGGGCCATGTCCATCAGAATTGATCATCATATAGTATGATTGTTGAAGTATATAATGATCTCCTGGTCCTGTTCATTTCACTTAGCATCAATTCATGTAAGTCTCTCCAGGCCTTTCTGAAATCATCCTGTTGATCATTTCTTACAGAACAATAATATTCCATAACATTCATATACCACAATTTATTCAGCCATTCTTCAATTGAGGGGTATCCACTCAGTTTCCAGTTTCTGGTCACCACAAAAAGAGCTGCCACAAACATCCTTGCACATACAGGTTCCTTTCCCTTCTTTAAAATCTCTTTGGAATATAAGCCCAGTGATAACACTGCTGGATTAAAGAGTATGCACAGTTGGATTACTTTTTGAGCATAGTTCCAAATCACTCTCCAGAATGGCTGGATGTATTCACAACTCCACCAACAATGTATCAGTGTCCCTCTTTTCCCACATCCCCTCCAACATTCTGCATTATCTTTCCCTGTCATTCTAGCCAATCTGACAGGTGTGTAATGGTATCTTGGAGTTGTCTTAATTTGCATTTCTCTGATTAATGATGACTTGGAGCATCGTTTCATATGACTAGAAATAGTTTCAATTTCTTCGTCTGAGAATTATCTGTTCAGTAAACAGTAACCAGTAAACCAGTAAATGGTCCTTTAAGTAAGTACTTAATTGTTAAAAAAAGAAAAGAAAACTAAGTGACTGAAATAGGAAAGTTTAGATTTTCATTTTAGAGGCATACTTTCTGAAAGGATTTCAGATTTTCAGTTAATCAAATTTTTATGACTTTCATCAATTCAGCATTTGTTTTACATGTAAGGTTCCTCTTAGATTAGGTCTCTGATTCTTTGTTTCAATTATATTTATTTTAATTGTAATTTTTGAGAGAGTGCCATTCTTTTTCCACTTAAACTTGCATTTTAGAATGTGGAAATGTCACATTTAGCTATTTAGTTAATAACTATTCATAAATAATTAAGTTCATCATAAATAAATGTTGTTGTTCAATTTGTGTCAGTCTCTTTATGGCCCTATGGACCATAGTACACCAATATTGTCCATCTGATTTCCTTAATTAAATATTAGCTATTATTTTTCAGTTTAAATTACTTTGTCACTTTTCTGATATTATTTAGATGTGCATATGGAATGCATATAATGTGTTTTAGTTATGTTAATCAGATATGTTCAGGATTTTCAAAATAAGCATAAGATAAAACAGGATAAATATTTATCCAATCTAGGTATTGTTTGCCTTTTCTTAATTGTATTTCCTTTGTCTAGACTATATTATTACCAGAGTAATATGTTTCAGAGTCTGTTCTTAAGAGTGTTCTCCAGAAATTTATTTAACTATGGTTACTAATCTAGTAAAAGTATATGCATGCCTTTAAATCATCTTAGTCTGTCATTTTTTGAATGTTCCCTATTTTTCTAGTGGAAAAACTGATTTTTAAAAATTGAGATTGGAATACTATTTTATATTTTATATGATGACATTTTTTGAAGTAACTGAAAATACAAACTGCTTGAAAAACTTTCTATAGGCAATTGACAAGAAAAACTGGTGGTTGGTGAGAATTAAGTAGGATTACCATAGGTTTTTTGGGGTTTTTTCCCCTTTTTTCTGAGGCTGGGGTTAAGTGACTTGCCCAGGGTCACACAGCTAGGAAGTGTTAAGTGTCTGAGATCATATTTGAACTCGGGTCCTCCTGAATTCAGGGCTGGTGCTCTATCCACTTCGCCACCTAGCTGCCCCCAACATAGTGTTTATTATTAATCCCTATTGTTTTCTCTTTGATAATGTTCACTTGGTTTCAAAGAACTTTCTAAATATTTGTCTTTATACTCTGTCAAAGAAAGAAAAAAAACCAGAGACTTTCCACTGGAACTGCAGTAAAAGATATGCCAAACAGAAATTTCTGCACTCCTTTATTTTTAAGTAAATTTAATCTTTAAGTTTGTGAATCCAATTATAATAGTGTCATATCTTATTTTTTTTTTTAAACTGGAGTTTAGGAAGAATTAAGTTTGCCATTCTAAATAACTTTATTTATTCAAACAAATTTCATAATAATAATCTTAATGGAATTGATCCAAGGATTAGATTCTGTGAAAAATAATTTCCTTTTGAGGGGCTTGGGGATTTTTTTTTTTACCATGCTGAGACTTTTACCTGAATGGACTTTGGGTTCTTTACCCATAAATTGAGGAAGTTGGACTATGATATCTAAGCCACTATCTAGCTTTAAAAATCTCTTCCCTCACAAAGGCCAAGACATATACAACCTTTTAAAGTTATATTGCTATGCCATCTGAAACTACCTTCTGTAAAGACTGAAAGTAGAGTGATTGGAAAGTACATTTAATTCCCAAGTCAGAGGACTAGTGTTCTTGTCCAAGGTCTGCCACTGTTTTGTGATTTTTGGTAATCAGTCATTTAACTCACTTTATGACTCACTTTTCTCTTAAAATGAGAAAGTTGAATTAAAATATTTTTATAAAGTCCTTTCCAACTTTGAAATTACAATGATTTTCTGAATTCATGTTTCTTACTCTAAAATCTTTAAGTTGGTAAACATTTATAGCTTAGGTTCCTGCTCAAAACATACCTAGTGCTATTGTATTAGTGGAAGTTATGATCTAAGTTAAAAAATATATCATGTGGATGGCCTGTTTTTAGCTTTTTATATGGGGGTCTGATCATTAAGTTTAGCGATCACTTCTGTGATATCTCAAGGCCCTCACATCTTAGTACAAGCAAATTAAGTATCCAGTAATTTATCTCCCAAAGATTTTTAAGAGATGGATTAGTTAATTCAAAGATTTTGAGTTATACATAGCAAGCATCAGAGTGATTATTGCAAGATAATTACTTAAGGTAATTAATAAAATTTTCGAATTTCTGAATCAGGTAAGTTTTAACCATAGCATAGGATATCCTTTCTTTATCTCTTATGCTGTAATTTTTAGGTAATGCTACAATCTTAAAGAAATTACTGAGAGGGGCAGCTAGGTGGCGCAGTGGATAGAGCACCAGTCTTGAATTCAGGAGGACTGGAGTTCAAATCTGATCTCAGACACTTAACACTTCCTAGCTGTGTGACCCTGGGCAAGTCACTTAACCCCAGCCTCAAAAAGAAAAAGAACTTACTGAGAAATAATATAATCACTTTTGGATATTCTGTGTTGTGAAGGAATCTACATCTCAGAGATGAAAACATTTTATGGGGGAAACTTTTAATGAAAGTAAAAGAATGACATTTTATGTGTGATTGAAAATTTTTTTTAAATGTATTTTTAATTAAATAAATTGTTGTTTACAGACAGTCCCTGGGTCTCTGACCCCAATATTCCCCTAGTGGCCCGTGAGATCATGCAGCGAATGATCCAACAATTTGCTGCTGAATATACCTCAAAAAATAGCTCTACTCAGGACCCCAGCCAGCCCAATAGCACAAAGAACCAAAGCCTGCCGAAAGCATCTCCAGTTATCACCTCCCCCACGGCTGCAACTACTCAGAACCCTGTACTCAGCAAACTTCTCATGGCTGACCAAGACTCACCTCTGGACCTTACAGTCAGAAAGTCTCAGTCAGAACCTAGTGAACAAGGTATGATTTTATTCTCAGAATCTCTTCCATCTCATAATAAAGTACTGATTTAATATTCTTCATTTTGAGATATGGTTTGGACAAATAGGACGCCAACTTTTGGTAAAAACATGAGCTTCCAGCTTCACTAATGTTAAAGTATGCACTGAGAGGAAACATGGAAAGTTATAACTTTAACTTCCATCAGTGAAAATATGGGTCTGTCTTAACACTGATTAGGGCCAGTCAGTTTTATTCATGTGTACTATATATATAAAATATGTTTGCATTAGCATTTTGTATTTTTCAAAATGCCCTAACATCTATCATAATAATTTCTTCATTCATTTAAAATAAAGAAAGGTTTTCTCTCCTGCTCATAAAAAATGGTCTAAGACAAGTAATTTCTCAACTTTGTATGCATTCCCATATGCTAATAGTTATATTGTGTTACATTATTTTTATTCCAATTCATATTTTATTAATTATAATTGCATCTCTTTATACATTTGAGAAATATTAATACTTGAGATATTATAATAAATTCAGTCTCCAAAAGGTATATTTGTTTACTGAGTCACACTGCTTTTTTGGAGTTAAAGATCAGCATGATAATGCTTGGTATACATGTATGGCAAATACCCTTGCAGCTCCAGTTCCCAGCCTCAGGCTTACCTGGATCTCAAGCATATGGCCCAACAAGTTGGGAATGTCTGTTTTAAGATGGGTATCATTAACTAGAAAAAATTATTTCCCATAGTGCAAAAGGGTAGGATATTAAATCATTCATTATAGTTTCCATCTGTGTTAAAATCTTTGTAATCAGGAAGGATAGGTGGGGTATATGTATGCTGTGGGGAGCTGTTTTGAATTAGTGAAAAGTATGAATTATTCATCTTATTGTCTTTTGTATACAAAGTTAAATGAAGTCTGTTGAAATGTGTATGCATGTTAAAATCTATCATCACTAGTCATAAGTGCAAATTGAGAATCAATAAGCCCCTGGCTTGTTGCAGCGAACATTTACATTACAATTGATCATCACATAATCTTTTTTATTGCTGTGTGCTATGGTTCTACTCATTTCACTTAGTATCATTTCATATAAGTCTTTCCAGGCTTTTCTGAAGTCAGCCTGCTTATTATTCTTCTAGAACATTATATTACTTTATATGTATACATAGTATATATTGTATTTATTTTATATTATTATTTATTACATTACGTATACATGTTTATTATATTCATATACCATGACTTAGTCATTCCCCAACTGATGGGCATCCATCTATGAACTTTTATTTTTAATAATATATGAAATGTCTCTTTTCTAAAAGTTCCTTAAATTTTTTTTTTCCTCAAGTAGGTTAAATGTTCCCTTACAACTTTGTGATAGTAAAATAGCTTTAATCCAAGCAGTGCTTGGATTACTATAAGTTCTAAATTTAAAATGTAATTAATAAGCTTTATTTATATTGTACTACAGATAAGACCTTTTTTTGTAAACTGTACAGTTTTTGTTACATATCCTGTAGGGAGGAAGAAAGAAGGGAGAAATCATCTGAATAGAAGCATTAATTTAAAAAAATTTGATTGGTTTTAGTTGGTAAATATTTATTAAATGGCTGTCATGAGCCAGGCATTTTGTTAAATATTGGTGTATACATAAAGACAAAAAACATTACACCTACCTTCTACAACTATAGTTGACTATATTTTATACAAATACAAAGTAGAAAGAAGATTATCTCAGAGGGAATACTACTATTAGTAGGAGGGACTTGTAAAGACTTCAGTGATGAAAATGTTTGAAGAATTTCCTAACTGAACAAAATATAATTTGTAATATGTATATTTCATTAATAATAGTATACTTTCTTCAAAACTGAGGCTTTTCTGTGCATGAGATATTAAAAGAGATCATTTTCTTTTCAATATATTTGCTATTTTACTTTAAAAAATTTATTTCAGGGAAGCTAGGTGGCGCAATGGATAGAGCACCAGCCTTGAATTCAGGAGGACCTGAGTTCAAATATGGTCTCGGACACTTAACACTTCCTAGCTGTGTGACCCTGGACAAGTCACTTAACCCCAGCCTGTGGGGGGAGGGGGGAGATTTATTTCAGACTTCTACAATGTTAATTATTCATGCTTTTCTGAACTGCAGATTGTAGACCCTACCTGTGTTTTAACAGACAGTTTTCATGTCATGCTATGACCAAATAATTTTATCTCCTTCTGCTGATGAACCTCTCTGGATTTAAGTAGTTGCTCTTTGGACAACAGATACAGTCTCAAGTTTACTTATCTTATTAAAATTTTGTTTGTCCTAAAGTATGGTGTAGTACTGTAGTCTTTTACTACAGTAAACAATAAACCATAACAGTAGCACAATGATTATATTTAGAGGATGAGTACTAGTGGTTAATTAGCTAATACACATTTATCATTCAGCTTATAAGTTATCTTCCTTCAGTAATGGTTCTGCAGTTAAATTATTATCAAAATCATTATTATGATTATATCTTTGAAAAGAGATGGTTAATAAAAACTTCCATATAGACTTAAAATGGATGCCTTTGAAAATGCACCAGTGACACCAGATTGATTTTTTTTTTTTTTTTTTAAATGAATATTTTTACTTTTGAGAACGTCACAGCCTGCAATAGGAAATGAGAAGGTAACTAGGAGTCTTATGTCACACTATATAGAAAGAAACTAGATTTCAAAGATTTGCTGCTGGTCACCTGGTAGCAGAGTGTATTTAATATTAGCCTAATATATTAATTTTGCCTAAAATACTGCATGGTATTTTGGTTACCAAAAAGCATATCTCTGAGATAATTGCTTAATAAAATTAGTTTACAAAGTTAATTATTAATGCTTTATACAAAGTGTAGTTTTTTTGTATCATATGCATACATGGTAACAGTGTAATATTTGGTATATTTTTGCTTAATAAAGGAAATCTTCTTAAATGATGTCTCACTTTTGTTGCTTTGTCTTCCTCAAACTTGTCATGGCGATTTAATGTTTTCTTTTAAAAAACACACAAATAAACCACACTTAAAACATCCTTCCTATTAGTTTCCACTTAGAAGTGGATTTTTGATAGGAAACATTTCTGTATTGAGGACTATCATATTATGTATTTTAACTTCGATCAGTTGTACAGGAAAGTGTAGTTGGATCATTGATCTTGAAGTTACTGAACCTAGTTTTAATTCCTAGCTGCACTTCTTGTGTCATCTTGGGGCATTTCTTTTAATCTATTTGAACATTATTTTCCCCATCTATAAAATTAAGAGGGTTAGACTAGGTGATCTCTGAGATTCTTTTCAGCTCTAGATTTGTGATCTTGGAAGAATAACCAATTTGAATTATTAAATATATATGAAATCATATGCTAACAATGCCTCATCCCACTTTATGGAATTTCTGTATATGGCATGATGGAAACAACATTGAATTTAGAGAAGACATACGTTCATATCCCACATTTGATAACTATGTGACCATGAACAAGTCATTTAACTCTATGAACCTTGGTTTTCTAATTTTTAAAAAGAGAATAATACCAAGTACTGTCTCTCACAAAGTAGTTGTAAAGATCCAATGAAGCAGCATCCCTAAAGTTAAAACCCTGTTAACCCTAATCAGTCAATAAGCTTTTTAATCATTGCCTGTTGTTGTTGTTGTTGTTTTTTAACCATAATTTTCAGTTGTAATTTAACAAAAATATTTTATTACAATAAGTTATTGTCGCTAAGGTTGTAAACATCTTTGAATGATACTTGTGATTCAGAAATAAAAAATAAACATCTTCATCCACAGTAAGCTGACAGCTTTTAACTTTTTAATCCAATAAAGTTCATGTTACACCTAGTTTTTTCACATTCTCAGGTGTTTCTTTATGTTTCTACAGACGGTGTCCTTGATCTGTCCACTAAGAAAAGTCCATGTGCTGGCAGTACTTCTCTCAGCCATTCTCCAGGTTGCTCCAATACTCAAGGGAACGGGTAAGGGAAAATATTTGCAGCTTTTTCATAATCTTATCAGAAGTAATGTATTACACTTTGATATTACTCTCACATTTAAAACAAATGAAAATCCTTCAGAGTAATGATTTTGATGGTGGATCTTTTGTAAAGTAGCCTTTTATCCACCTCCTTTGAAATGCTGCATTCTGAAATTCGATAGCACAGGCTAATAATTTTACTTTAGTTTTATTAAGTTCTTGGCAAGAATGCAATTGTATTTTTGGATGGTTCATTAGTTTGACATGTGAGTAAAGAACCTTAAATTAAATATTACAAATTTAAGAAAATGTCAATTATATAGACTTTAGGTTGAAATTTTTGGATGAGAAGTGGACTTCAATATAGAATTTGGTACATACAGAATTTCTGGGTTTTGATAAATGTGAACTGCAACTATAATCTCTAATGCTGACAGTTCATAAAATATAATGGTGCTTTCTATTGCCTCTAACAGATGGGGTTGATGTGGGGTATTGGTAGATAACCTCTATCAGGACAATATACAGAATCAAAAGTGAGTATTCTGATTCTCAGAATCAGATTTCATAGTAAATGATGATCTGGAGCCCTTTATCAATCATGTATTTTTCTAAAAGCTATTTTTATGTAGAATAGCTTAGAAATCAAGATACATGGAAGCAATATTAAAAAGCTGTCATAGAATTGTAGTATGTTAAATGTGAAAAACAGTCTTTCTAGTAATACAAAATGATATTTAGGGTTAGCTTCAGAATACAAACCTTTTGGAAGTTTACACAGGTTAAATTAAGTTACATCAAAATGTCTTAACTTTTTGAAACATTCTCTTAGCTGTCGTTTTAAAAAGTATCCCTTCTTGTAGTGCTTTATAATATCAGCTACTATAACACTGCCCTATTATTTTTCCTTAATGTTTCATTTTTTCTGTCTTTTTGAAATGAAATAAAACTTACTGTTAATTTTGTCCATTTTGGTTTTTAAAAAGTATTTGCCTTTCCTTTTCCCACCATTCTCTTCAAATACTCATTTAAACTGAGTTTAAATCCCTCTTAGTAAATTCTTCTTATATCACAATATCATGACACATTTAGGGATTTTTCAGGAGTCCAAGTAGTTTTAATGAATGGAACTCTTAGAGAAAACTTGCCTGCAATTTGGTGGGGGGGGGAGGGAGGAACTGGCATAGTATTTTTCTTTTGTTTGTCTTTGCAGACTCCACCTTTATATTAGAAATTATTTCTGTTCTTTTCATTTCATGGAACTCAAATCAAATTCTCTAGTTTCTTAAATGAGTTAGCAGTACCGCCCTACTTTAGGTGAAATTTTGGTATTATCCTTATATTACTTTTGCTGATCATAACATAAAGCCCACCAAAAAAAAAAAAATCTAGCATGTTCTTTTTGCAGATATAATAGGAACCATTCCAGTGTGCCTAATTTCTTAAACATTCACTTGTCTAAATTTTGTTAATGTTTTCACTTCTTTTGGGCATGTTTTACCATTCGCCATTATTGACCTTGATAATCTGTCGTCATTGTGAAAATCTGACACTTGCAAACCAGTGTAAGTTTGTATATGTAGTGGGGGGAATGGAGGGCGCTAAGAACTAGTAATTCGTGGAATCACTAACTTTTGGTAACATTCTTTGGGGGTCATCAACATAAATATAGATAGAAATGACTACTCCACAAATATTTTTTAAATGCAGTTTAAAAGACATACAACATAATTTTGAAATGAACTAAATTTTGAAGCATTTGAGGAATAGACGGATTGGAGGTAAAAAAAGACCATTTCTTTGGAGCCTGGCACATTTCAAATGGAGAATCAGCGGTTTCTCATTCATTGTGTTTCTTGTTGTGTTTAAAAGGAAGCAGAGTGGTAAGTTTAACTTGTAGCTTCTTTGCTAGTCGCAGTACCACTTTGCTTTTAATTCAAATGTAAAAGAATGACAAATTGTTTGGAGTTGTTTATTTTTTGATGATGAGCAGCAACTTTTTGTATGGGTTAAATGAGCACCCATCTATGGCCTCCACTATTGTGAAACACAGTTCAGATTTTGTAGCAGATTGTCCAATGTTTGTTGAATGTGTTGCATTTTAAAGTCATTTGGCTTACTCTTTTATTACTGTACTTGTTTAGTGGTAACGTCACATTAATAACACAGTTGTGTATAGAGGTATGGAGACTGACTATTACTTTGTAATTTATAATTAAGGTGCTATTTTCAGACAGTTGCGCGAAGCTTTTCTCCTCCGAAAATTTGTGAACCCAACCAGAGACCAGCTGACAGGTTTCATTTTTCTTTGCCCAAAAAGCTCCTGGTTTTTGTTTTTTTTTTTTTAATTTTTTTGTTTTTGTTTTGTTTTTGTTTTTGTTTTTTGGTGGACAAGTTTTAAAATGACTGCTGAGACCTTTTTTAAATTTTAGAGAGAGAGAAAATAAATAACTCAAAGTGATGTTACCCAACAAGGCCTTCTAATAAAGGAGTGGTCCCCTCACCCATCCCTCCCTACCTGTGCAAGTCCTGCTCACATCAGTTTCCTTCCATCCAATTAGGCGACCTGGGAGACCCAGCCAGCACCGTCCGGACGGACTTCGGAGTGGTGATGGGGTACCTCCAAGAAGCCTACAGGATGGAACCAGGGAAGGTTTTGGCCACTCCACATCTCTCAAAGTTCCACTGGCGCGATCACTGCAGATTAGTGAAGAACTACTGAGCAGAAACCAGTTTTCCTCAACTACCAGCCTTGGGTCATCTGGATTGCAGAATCATGGGCAACATTTAATCTTATCCAGGGAAGCCTCTTGGGCAAAACCACATTATGAATTCAACTTCAGCCGCATGAAATTCAGGGGAAATGGTGCACTCAGCAACATCAGTGACCTTCCTTTTATTACAGAAAATTCTGCCTTTCAAAAAATGGCACTTCAGACTAAACAAGATGGAAAAAAGGACGTGAGCCATTCATCTCCTGTGGATTTAAAGATACCACAAGTTCGAGGCATGGACCTTTCATGGGAGTCCCGCACTGGTGACCAGTATAGTTATAGTTCTTTGGTCATGGGTTCACAAACGGAGAGCGCGCTTAGTAAAAAGTTAAGGGCTATTCTTCCAAAACAAAATAGAAGAAGTATGCTGGATGCTGGACCGGATTCTTGGGGCTCAGATGCTGAGCAGTCTACCTCTGGACAGCCATATCCCACATCGGATCAAGAAGGAGATCCAGGCTCCAAGCAGCCTCGGAAGAAAAGAGGGAGATATAGACAGTACAACAGTGAAATACTGGAGGAAGCAATCTCGGTGGTTATGAGTGGAAAAATGAGTGTTTCCAAAGCTCAGAGTATTTATGGGATTCCCCACAGTACACTGGAGTACAAAGTAAAAGAGAGGCTGGGCACTTTGAAAAACCCTCCAAAGAAAAAGATGAAATTAATGAGGTCGGAGGGTCCAGATGTTTCAGTAAAGATTGAATTAGATCCCCAGGGAGAGGCAGCACAAAGTGCAAATGAATCAAAAGATGAGTAGGAATACGGTAGAGTGCCAATTACTTTACAAACTGGGTGAGCACTACTGCATTGTTCAGTTATCATTGAATGCACCTGACCCCATTTACTGTAACACTTGTTCTTTGCAGATTTTGCATGAACACCCAGGTCAAAGGTGCATTATGAATGTTGCATTTTTGAAATTTTCCATGTGCAGTATGGCTCAAAATATCTTTTTTTTTCTCTTCCCTTTCCTCCCCCTTTGGCCTTTTGCATGTTTCTCTACAATTTAGAGAATTGAGTTACCTCACAGAGAATGCAGATACATGGAAGTGGACTCCTTGCCTATAGAGCCATTGTGCTATTTTTTTGGGGGGGAGAGGAGGAAGTTACTGTCATGTTTACCTTTTTTTCCCCTTAGAAAAGGCCACTTTTAAAACACAACTCTCTTCTACTTGGAGCTTTATTCATAATTAGAAAGCCATCTTAAACTAGAAAATTATTTAGAATTTTCTTTTTCTCTTCAGCTAATTGAAGTATTACATAAAGTACTTGCTCTTTAGATAGGGCTTTTGAGCTTATGGAGATTGGTTATCTCCTTAATAATTATAAGTAATCAATTGGTCTAATTACATTTTGTTACTTTCTTTCAAAAATTAAATTCATTTAACATTAATTAGTGCTCACCCAGTGGGGGGGAGGGGAAAAGGTACATACACTACCTTCAAAAATGCTTCAGTTAACTACTTCGTAAACACTACCTTCACTGTAATTTTGTTTGGAATTTTCTAAGGGTAGGATTTGATCTCACCAGTTTGTGAGGATGTAGCCTTATCTCATGGAGGACAAGCTCCGTTTTTACTCAGGAGCAGTCAGGGTACATTTAATGATACGATAAAGTATGCCTCATTTTTAGCAAAACTAGGTTTCTTTGTAACCTTAAGCCCTTTTTTACAGATTTGAATATACGTTTACTAACTACTATGTGTAGTTCCAGCAACTGGTTTAAATTATTCCAAATCTGTATATTAGGGTTGGGGAAATAGGGAAGGGAAATGTGTATAACTGTGATCTTTTAAAAATGATCTCTCGACATTACAACCTCAGTAATTTGCCCAAATGACCACATTGATGAAGGATCTTTTTTTTTTTTTTTTTTTTTTTTTTTGGTGTGTGTGTGTGTGTGTGTGTGTGTGTGTGTGTGTGTGTGTGTGTGTATGTATGTATGTATGTATGTATTGAGGGGAAAAACAAAAACCCAAAGGTAGCCTAATTTGATTTAGGCTACATATCATACTTAGCTATAATTCAGTCATGACTAAAGATCCTTAGGGTGTTTCCTTTTTAAATAACCCATTTGCTAGTAACAGGCTTTTTTTTTTTTTTTTTTTTTTAATTTTAAATCTAGTATCACACTTCCCTCTCCTTATTCTTTTTCCAGTTTTTAACAGTAATAGGTTTCAGTAATAGATATTTAATGGTTGCTTAGCACACAATACTTTAGGTAGTTTCAGATCTTGTTAATATAAGCACTCCTTAAACTTTTTTGAAGTGGGGGGAGTGGGAGAGGAGGTTTAAAATTCCAAGAGACCCAGAACTAAGTTTGGCCAATAAATTCTTCTAGTATTTCTGCAACAACCACCCATAACTGGGTGAAGCCCACAGGTTTTAATGCTATATATCAGGATTATTGACTGTATAAAAACAGAAGAAAAACACTGCATATGTCATAAATTAAAATCAACTGAGAAGGGTTTTTAAGCCCTCTCAGTTTTTAATTGTTCAACCAAACAAATCATTGGCTTTTATGTATAAAATAAAAATGATAAGTATTGTACTTGGGCATTGATTAAATTGAAGTTGGTGGTTGTGAATAAATACTAATATTTTATAGGGAAAGAGGACTTGGGCCCAAGACTGCATGGTTTTGTTTTTATGAAAACTTTTGAGCAGTTAACTAAATTAACCTTTTTAGGTTAAGTATATATACATGTATTTATGTATATATATATATATATATATATATACACACACACAAACTTTTTTTTTTTTCCCCTGCAACTTATTGGTTCAAAGGTTAGGCACACCATTGCTGTCCCTTAAAAATATGCACTGCTCATTTTTAACATAGACTGGGCTGGGGGCCCTTGTTTGCTTCAGTTACTTTGTGTGATGATTTAAACACCGAATGAACCTGCTTCCTCTTAGACTTCTAGTTGTCACCTGAACATAAGCAGTTTGAGTTCAGTACCAGTTTGTAAACTCTGCAGTATTTCCTAGCATAGCTGGAAATTGTAATAAAAATGCATTGTTAAATGTGTGGCTTCATCTGCTATTAAAGGAAGTTGTAGAAAGTTTGCTGCAAGCAAAGGGCTAAATTTTTAAAGGAAGCCTCTTACTTTCCACCACCATTCCCCCCCCCCCTTTTTTTTTTTTTTTTTTTTGTCAGCACATAATTAATTGTGGCTGCTAGTGCCTTCTTGTACTTTGCTTGGATTATTCAGTAGCTAAAGATTGATGCAAAAAGGCCCTTGTGAATGCAGTTAATTTGTGCATGTGCTATTTTTTGATTTGCAGAAAGATATTAAAGGCCCATTTAAAAATTTGGCCCTAAAAGTTCAACTTTTATAGAGTTTTACTGTTCAGAGAGGTTTAACCCTATATGGTAGTCTATTTAAGTGATGTATGAGTTGAGTTTTGTAAAACTTTGTCACTGTAGTGTACATGGAGTGATCATTTTACTAACATAAATATTTTCTATGTGTGTTTCAGTGGATGACAATCGAGCAGCAGAAGAATGGTGTGCCTACCCTTTAATGCTGCAGTTTAAAAAGAGAACTTGTATTGTGTCATTTCAGATTGTAGGCTAAGAATTGTAAATAGTGAAATTTGAGTACTTCTATTATTTGCTTTGGTTTAGAAAGTGAATTTTAAAAACAAACCAAACTCTAAATGTTCTCAGATTAAATGTCCTGAGACCTGAAGATTGTAATATTCATGTCTGTGAAGCTTTTTAACATTACACTTGAGATCAGTGATGACTTACTATTCAGGTAAAATTTCTTTTCAGAGAAGCTTTTGAACAAGTGTATTTTCTCCAAAGGTCTCTTGTGTTGGCTTTTTTTTTTTTTTCCAGTAGATTTTTTTTTAAAGCACTAATTGCATTACATTGGTAACTGCAATATAAAATAGCCATTATTGTTTGTGAAGCATGGTTGGAATTAGTTAGTGGTCCCTTTTAAATTTCATGAGCCTCTCAAAAAAAAGACAAAATAAAAAAAAAAAAAACAAAAACAAAAAAAAAGCTGCTGAATATTTCAAAAGATATATATTTTACCTTATTGTAGGTTTTGTAAAGTTAGTTTGTAATATTCAGGTGCACTTTTAATGTTAAATTTTGTTCTCAAAGTTCCATTATACCATGTATTTCTTAAAGTGGTTCATTACATGGCTGGCTATCAATCTAGGTGCTGCAGTGATCTCTTTATGTTTGACTTCTCTCTTGATTTGCCGCTATGCTATATTGGCACTTTCAGTGTAGATCGACTAGTTGTATTTGGGATCATCTTAAATATGTAATGGGGGATTGTCTTATTAGCATGCTTAGTTTCTCCTGACCAGAGGTTTGCAGGGCCCAGACCCTAGTTAACCAGTTGCTTTTTTGGAGTGGGAAAATGTAGTTCATTTGTCACAAAAGCCTTCTTTCTCACTTTTTTTTTTTTTTCTGGATATGTGGGTGATAATGCTACTAGGTCAGGGATAAGTATTTAGAACCTGTTATTCCTATCTTTTTGTGAGAGAACACTAACAATACGCAAGTTCATCACTGTTGTAGTGAAAACTCTTAATAAGTGATTCTGTGGAAGTATTTCTTTCTGGTATTTTTAATCACTGGTCTTTTGATTCCTAAGACAGTGTACTTCATGTGTAGTCATCAAATTTGGCAGTAATATAGTCTTCTGTCATGATAGTGTGTAAGTAGGCTGACAGGAAGTTAAGAGGTTATGAACAATTAGCAGTCAGCTGTGAAATTTTTCCCTGTTCCAAGTACCATGAAAGATAAGGTTGTTTCCTTTCACAAAACAAGCATTTTATATTTGTGTGTACAATACTTCAAAGTATTAAATTTGCTATTATATTGAAATAGATGTTGCTTAGTAAGCCTTTGCTGCAGCAGATCATAAATAAGATAATTAAGGCTTGGTGTGATAGGGATCCTTATGTGGAGTTCACTGTATGGTTCTGGTGAGCAAGCTCAGCAAGTGTGAAGTGTTTTAGCTTTATTTGAACCATATTTCCTTTCCAATGTTTAAGTGCTTTTAAAAACTCTGGTTTTAGTACCAATCATTACCTCAATCAATTGGCATTTTCATTCTCTAACATTTTACCCCAACTATAACATGAGCTATCAGTTATTCTAATACTTTGGCACCCATAGGAAGTTTAATAATTGTTTAACTTTTTTTCTTTGAGAGACCTCCAAACTGTATGCAAAACTTACTTCTTATAAAGGCTGTCATAGCCAGTTTCTTTGTTTGAGAAGTAGTTAACAATACAGTATGTCCATTACTCCTTGAAATACAGAACGGAGGCTATTCTATTACAATAGATCTCTTAGATCTCTTACATGCCTCACTTGGAACTTAGCTTTCATTTGGTGCCTCCATCTGTGTGATCCTTGCTAGAACTTGAAGCTTGTACTACATTTGTAAGTTTTGAGGGTGATAAGTTGAAATTTCTGCTTAAATTCAAAATTTTTTGTAGCTATCAACTACATGCTAGTTAGTTAGGTGCCTCTTTATTATAACTGTCTCCCCCTTAGCTTTGAACCACCTACTTTTGCTTTTTGATATCTTTTACCTATATGAACGCCAGAGGACATTTTTCACATGAACCATCCTTTCCTCTTTATTCAGGTTACTGAATGATAGAAGATTGACAGTGGACTGAACATACTCTGTTTCATGGGAAACATTAAAATTTGATGAGTGGAGTCTTAGCTTTGATGAAGCAGTAGACCATTTTCTTTGTTACTTGTGACCTTCCCTTACAATTAATGGCTTTTTGTTATTACCTATGGTCAGACCAGTTTTATCGAAAGCTTAATGGTCTTAGCGAAACAGCCCCACTAGTTAATGGGTTACTACATTGTATGGGCCAGAGAAATTATTCATATAAAAATGGTCTTCAAATTTCATCAAAAGAAAAAAGATAGTTTTATGGTGCATGGAATACAAATCCCCAGATCTTTGTTTGTTTGTTTGTTTTTTATTTTTTAGCATTAAGTCTGGTTACAACCAAGCAGGTTATGTGAATATGGCAATTGAAGGGAAACTGGAGAGAGATTCTGTGCAATTAACCCCTTTTTCTCCAAAATGACCTTGCTTTAGCCTTTTTTTTTTTTTTTAAAGTTATAAATTAACCCTGTAGCATAGCACTATAGATGTGAACCCTAACGCTTATGAAGGAGATGGAGATGGGGGGAGGGGATGGGAAGGGGATACAAATATGTAGGCTTTTGAGAGAAATTAGGTTGGGATAAAGATGGGATTTTGTCCTAAACTCTGAAAACTTGTAAGAGGACATACTGTGATACGGTTGAGCCATTTACATTTCTTGAGTCAAAAATCTAGATTCTTTTTATAGCCATTTGTGAGAAGCATCTAGATTAATATATGTTAAATTGGCAAACTTCAAAATGTATGAGTTATATATAAATTACTGATACTATAACTTGTTGGAGGGTACTTTTAAGTTTTCTGGTTGATTTATAGCTATTTGTTAAAATAGCTAAAGAGATTTTGCAGAAGCCTAAAAGTAAGCACTTTTAGTTAATCACAGATTAATTGGATGGAGCAAGTATTGTAGTCATATTTAATCTATATTATTTGTATGTAAAAACTGAGCTGTTTATCTTGTCTTAGACTGTTTTTTAACGGTCTTAAGGTAATTATTTTTAGACACTGGAAATGACCCTGTACACACATACCAAAAAAACAAAAACAAACCAGTTACACATATTCAATGATCCATACCTCTTAGACTTGTAGGTTTGTCTTGGGCAAAGAGTTTGTAAAACTATTACCAGTATTAGTGCAGTCTTGGGTTTCTTGTTCTGCATAATTGCTCCCTTTCTCAGGTATCATCCTGAAAACACTAATTTAAAAATAATCTCTTTAGGGATTAATTTCTCAGTGGATAGTGTGGAAGGGGCTGGACATAGGACACTGATACAGTAGAACAGACTACAGCAGTTACTAGCCAAATGAAATTGAGATCTAAACTATTTTCTGCCCCCATCAGAATAATGGGGACACCTACCAATTGAGTTTAATAAATACTTGGTGCTGCACTTCTAAAAAGACTTTTCTTTTTCAAAGGTGATTTAATTTTCTTTATTGTTGGAAGCACGAGCAGTACATTTTACTGTCACTATTATAAAGCACTTGTCTGACATTTTTTAAATACTGGAAAAGGGATAGATAATTCAGCACTTTTTCTGTTACAACACTAAAGTCTTAATTTATCTTGTCTTCAGAGTCTTAGGTACTGTAAGTTTTAGATTGATTTAAAAAAAAAAAAAGAAAGAAAGCAAACCATCTCCTAATCTGGGGTCAGATCACATTTATATAAATAAATCTTTGTTTTAAGGAAAAAAAGATAACATAGTATACCTTCCAGGCAACTCTAGTGTTTGCTTGATCTTCCTCTCATTTCATTAAGCTATTTTAGAGCTTAGGAATTTGGATTTGAGAGGAAATGAGGGGAAAATTCCCCAAAATGAAAAATCGTGTCAGATCATTATTGTCGCTAGGAAAATGGGTAGGGATTCTCTCTCCCTTTTATGTCTTCAGGGAATGAGCAGTATTTAGTATCTTTGGCTGAAATTCAAGCCTTTTTACCATGTAAATTTTTAATATTTGCTCACTGACATGCTTTTTACATCAGAGGACTGAAAAAAATGAGTTAATGTTTTTAAGTTGTGGAATGGTATATTTCTAAAATGAAGGGGGGGTGGGGAAATAATTACCTAGGTTAGAATACCAGCATTAGTCAGTTTAAGGAATTTTAGTATGTAATAGCAAAGTGTTTGATTAAAAACCTAATCCTGAATTGCTAGTCTGTAATTAGGTGCTTTCTGATTTAGGAGATAAATAGTCTTTGGTTATTGATACGATCGGTTGTATGCCGTGTTGTCGGAAAACCAGACTTTTAAAGATAGAAACTTTTATCAGATTCCCACTTGTTGCTTATACTAATGGGATGTATACTTTACTGCAGCTTATTGCTGCTTTGAAAAGAAATGTATACAATATACTTTTGGAGTGTTTGCTCATAATTCTTTATAATCTCCACTTATTAAATTGTCAGACATGGGTATTTTATCAGTCCGATATGTAAAGTAATACTAATGTGCTTAGGAAGCCGACTTGTTCACACTGTTAAGAACCCTCAGGGACAGTTGACACACTCTTCGAACTCAATTCAGGTACTTCTCTACTCTATTCCTAAACCTAGCAGTGACTTGTATTTTTTGTTTTGCTTTTCTTTTGAAGTGCTGGTAGCACATCCTTGATGAATGTCAACTTAAAACTCAGTTCAGGTATCCAGGTATAACTCAGCCAAACGGATTTTAAAGCTGCATATAACTCTCCAGCACACAGTGCCTCAGACACTTATAGTGGCATTCTGTATATTCAGTTATTACTACTGAACAGATAACATGGGGGTTCCTGTTAACAATGTTTTGTAAGAGATGTGTGTGTGTGTATGTGTATGTGAGTATGTATGTGTCTATATATTATATATTTATGTCTATAATATATATACACACACATAGACACACACATACAGTTAAATTATATATTTAAAATGCCACTAATAGCCAGCACAATTAAAGTAAATAACATTCCCAGCTGCTTCTATAAATTATATAGAGGCAGTTCCTTAATGTGGCTCTTGCTTCTTCACCATGACTACTACTAAATTCAAGCACTGGTCCTTGGGTGTCTGACCTCTACATTCTAGTTATGCAATGTCTTTAGAGAATTCTGTGCACTGGCCACTGTGATGGAACCAATGGGCCAGGAGTGCTTTGAGTTTATTAGTAGTGATTCTGCCAAAGTCGGTGTTACATTATTCAGTATGTAAAAATGTCAAAGAATCAGCAGAGGTAGAGGTGGGGATGTTTCCTGCATAGAGGCAGGAATTTCCATCTAATTGGTAGTCTTTAAACTCTTGATAGCAAGATTCTTCTGATGTGAAGTTCTTATTAATCCTTTGCATCTTTAGAAAAGAGATCAGTCTACAAGAGAAAGATAATCTTTAAACATTCATCTTTTAATTTACTGCAGTGTTATCTGTGGTTAAGAAAACTGATTATTCCTCTGCTTTATTGTTTGATATCTTACATATGAAAAGAATTCTCTTTCCATTTGTATAACCCATAGTCTTTGAAGATATGAAAAATGGCATTATCAGATTTGTAGAAGCTCAAGTGTCATGAAAAAATATATAACAGGAACCCCTTTTACTCTTATGGACCTCATTTCAATACTGTTTACAGTTTGACGGAATTGTATAATTTAATATTTCTCTTGTACTGTAGTTTATATTTATTTACAGATTTTTTTGTACTGTGTGATTTGAACTTTTTGTTTCTTGCTATGATCAATGTTTTATGTAGTAGAGCACTTATGATCACAAATTAAGGTTTTTGGTTTGATTGCACTACATTAATTTTTTTAATGCAGTTCTGATTTTTGACTGGACTAAATAAGCTGTGTCTTAATGTATGTGATAAATACTTAAATTTTAATCCATATGGTTCCCTTCCCCCTCCTTTATTTTTTATTTTATTTTATTTTATTATTATTTTTTTTTTTTTTGCATTTTATGTCAGAAGCGCTAGTTCTTTCGTGCATGTGTAAGATTTAATGGCTCCATTGTATTATTTGACCATGACATTTTGGAAGAACATTCCCAACTGTAATGTTGTGTATGGTAGTTCTCACTGGATGCTAGACTTTTCAAAACCACTATTCTTCTAATAAATTTTGTTGTGAAAAACTTTAAAAGTTTTATTCTTTTACTTTGTATTTAAATGTTCTAAATGGTGTGAAATGATAAAACAATGAGTGTTAGAAGTTATACATTATAAACACATGTGGGAAAAAATTTAATACATTTTTAACCATAGGTTAGTTTCCAGATGAACGCCCTATTTGCTCTTCAGAATACTATATTCTGCATATGATCTACAAACAGGAGAAATGGTAACAAGATTTTACTCCCTTCCCCCTCCAAAAAATAAACACAATTTCAGGGGAAAGTAGATATTTTCTTATATTTGGGCCAATAGAGAAAATGTTACAT
Organism: Sminthopsis crassicaudata; assembly: GCF_048593235.1. Taxonomy (NCBI): domain Eukaryota; kingdom Metazoa; phylum Chordata; class Mammalia; order Dasyuromorphia; family Dasyuridae; genus Sminthopsis; species Sminthopsis crassicaudata. Next base: position 609,940,266 of record NC_133618.1, read on the forward strand.
AATAAAATCATGATATACTCATCTTGGCTTATATATATATATATATATATATATATATATATGCAGATTACATAGACTTTGGGTACAAAGGGGGTCATGATTTGAAAAGTATCTATAATGTTGGAAATTTTTTGAGGAAGATGTTTCCAGAAAATAGATTTTTCAGTCTTAGACTCTTTATTAGGGTTGAATTATTGGTTGAAATAATTTTCCAGGTATTTTAATTTCATTGTTAACTGTCCTTGGTTTTGAGTGTAGTGTTATTTATTATGATATATACTTGGATATGTATGAAAAGATCAATATAGGGCTACACTTGGCACACTGAACACATGTAAAAAATATCCATTGTTTTGAACTTAACATTTATCTAAAGAGACTTTTATAGACTGGATTTGATTACCTAACAGTAATGTAGCTTCAGTGAAAAACTCTTTTAAGAATTCCAATTATCAAAAAAGAGTTGTTGGAGTATAACTTAATTAAAAATAAGGGACTATCTTGTATATTTAAATAGATGTGGTATGTTGACTTTTTTGGCATTTTGTTTAATTTTGTATTTGCTAATCTGTAACAATATACTTGCTCTACATTAAACATTTCTGTCTTCTGTCCTTCCAGAACTTTTTTTAATTAGCTCAGTGAAGTTTATGATAAGGCAAATTTTATATAGATAAATCTGAGTTTTACACAGAGGCATGTGTTTTATCAAATATTTTTCCACCAAACTAGATCTCAAAAATACTGCTAAATAACTTTTTAGGGAACCTTGTCATGGTTTGTTTTATAATATAATTTATAACCATATTTCCTAGTTTTCTAAATTTAAATTTTCATATTGTAATTTTCTTGAAATGGGTATTGCTGTTATCATTGTCGTATCACCCCAAAGTTTTTGCCTTCTGAAGAGCTTTGTCATGTGTGTGTGTGTTTCCTTTAACTCATCTCTTGTCCATTCACCATAAAAAGTAAATGATAGTTTGGCTATAGGCAAACTATTTGTTTTCTTAAAGGTCTCAAGTCTTTGCTCAATTCAGTTCAACATATATGAATTGAATAAACCAGGTTGTATGAATTGTGCTACTACTGTGCTTATTACTCCAAATAAATAATCCCCTCCTATTTCCCATCCCACACAGCAACATCCTCTCCAAGTGTTCAGGTAGTAGTGATTAGAGCTGACCCTAGAATCAGGAAGACATGAGTTTACTCTAGCCTTAGACATTTACTAGCCATGTGACTGGACAAGTTATATCATCTCTTTTTGCCTTATTTTTCTCATTTGTAAAATGGGAATAATAGCACCTACTCCAAAGGATAGTTTTGAGGATAAAATGAGAATTTACAAAGCACTTTGCTAACCTTAAAGCACAATATAAATGCTAGACATTAAGTTTAAGTTTGTCCCATTTGTTCTCTATATTTGCTCCTCATATCATATCCTATTTATCTTTTATTTAGGTGGCTTGACTCCACATCTAAATCATAGGTACTTTGAGGGCAACAACTAGATTGTTTACTTATTTGTACCTATATTGCCTAAAATCATTTTTCTTTTGGGGCTCAGTAAATATTTGTAGATATAAATGAGGATAATTTCCAAAACACTTTGGGATTAAGTTGAATTAGGAGATAATCCAATCACTACTTTAAAATCTAGACAGTTGTAATTTAGATTATCACTTTAAATGGTAAATTACCAAATGATACTTCCATTTTCATTTAATGTTAAATGCAGTTAATGAAAGGAAATATAAATAAAGTCAGTGTTGTTCATTGTGAAAAGTACCAAAATACTTCTGCCCAGTTAACTGAAGCCTTTACAGTTTACCTAGACACTTGTAATAATAATAGGGAAAATAAAAATCTGCACTAAAGACATTGTCTGATAACCCTAGGTTTGGAAGAAACCCTCAATTTTTAAAGGTTATGCCAGTGGAATGTACACTTTGGCAGGACTTGCACCAAGGTAGAAAGGCTTTAAGAATGGGTCTAGCAGCGATTGGCTCATAGGGTAATGATTTTTTTAATTTTTTCATAAAGGCAAGTTTTTGAGACCATCTAGTAAATGATAGAGGCCTTGCGATATGCTTGTGTGTCATTTGCCATGCTAATGAAATCATAAATCCTTGAAACATTAAAGTGATTCCACAAACATATCTATTCATTCACTAATCTTTGACCATAAGGAATTTATACTCTAGTTGGATAGTCAACAAAGCCTTTTCTACTCTTTATCTCCAACCTCACTTAACACTTGGATCATATACTATTCTGCCTTACACATTCACTGTTAGCCAAATTGACATAGTTGATAGATTTCTCCATATCTTTGCACAAGCCTGTGTTTGGATTCTCTTCATGTCTCTTAGAAACTAGCTCCCTTCAGGTATAATTAATCTCTCCTTTTAAAAGCTTTTCATGATCACCCAAGTTGTTAATGCTTCCTCCAAAAAATTTACTTTGTATTTCTTTTGTATATACTTTATATTTCTTTGTGTATGAACATATTGATCCTTCCACTCCCATAAAATGTAAGCTTCTTTAGGGCAAGGATTACTTTGGGATCCTATTCCCAGTGTTTGACACGTAGCAGACATGGTAAATGCTTATTGGATTGCTTGCCACATATATGAAGAGTACAGTTACACTTAAACCAGAATTTTCTAGGTCTGCCAACAACAGTAATAATAAACAAGTAATCTAACTTCTCTAGTTCTCAGTTTCCCCATTTGTAAAATGAAATTAAGGTTAGAGAGATCATCTCCAAAATAGGGATTTTCTAATGATCTCAAGAGTTATGTGATCAGCAGTCAGATCAGAGTGGGAAGATAAATTGTATCCTCCCTTCCAACCCAACTAGGCAATCATGGGTTTGTCTCCAGTATAGCTATTCTACTCTACAAAAGTTCTCTTATTCCCTTATTTGACTTCTTTTTTCTAGGTGCCCCAGCCAGTGGACTGTATTAGCTGAGCCAGAAAAATTATTTCCTGCCACCTTTGCCTTACTCTTATACCCTATCTGCCAGTCATCATGGTAGAAGACTTTGTGCCCCTGGGCAGTGGCCCTTGGATAAACCTCTTCCCTTGCCTTTTCAGTCTCACACCATTTTTTGATGGAATGGGGTTATATTGCCTTTTCTTCAAACTCATATAATCTCTGAACTTCCCTGTTTCTGTGAGTCAGTCACCTAGGTTTCAACCTTGGTTTTATCCTTGAGTCTTCACTTTCCATAACCATACAGATTGAGTCAGTTGTCAGATTTTGTAATTTCAATCTCCATATCTTTTTTGTGTTTCCTTTTCACATTCCAACCTACCTGCTTTCAAATCAGGATCTCATCAAATGTTTTTTTAATAGCATTTTATTTTGTACCGAGTACATGTAAAGACAAATTTTAACATTCATGTTAAAAATTTTTCAATTTCAAATTTTCTCCTCCATTTCTCTAGTAAGTAATTTGATATAAGTTATATATGTGTGTGTGTGTGTAATCATATAAAATATTTCCCTATTAGTCATTTTGTAAAAGAAGAAACACCCCCAAAGTGGAAAAAACACAAAAAAAGTGAAAATAGTTTGTTTTGATGTACATTCAGACTCCAGTTCTTTCTGTGGACTTTCTCTGCTACTATTAGCATTTTTCATAATGAATCCTTTGGAATTCTTGGATCAGTGTATTACTGAGAGTAGTTAAGTCATTCATAATTGACCATTATACAGTGTGTTGTTACTCTGTACAATACTCTTCTGATTCTGCTCACTTCACTTTGTATCACATCATGTAAGTCTTTCTGAAATATGTCTGTTTGCCATTTCTTTAAGTACTATGCCATAACTTGTTCAACCATTTCCCAATTTATGGGCATCCTTTCAATTTCCAAATCTTTTTCCACCACAAAAAGAGCTTCTATAAAAATTTTTATACAAGTTTAGTCTTTCCCCCCTCCTATCCTTTTTTTTTTAATTTAATTTTTATTTTATTTTATAATTATAACTTTTTTTTTGACAGTACATATGCATGGGTAATTTTTTATAACATTATCCCTTGCACTTACTTCTGTTCAGATTTTTTCCCTTTCTCCCCCAACCCCCTCCCCCAGATGGCAGGCAGTCTTTATACATGTTAAATATATTACAATATATTCTAGATACAATATATGTGTGTAGAACCAAATTTCTTGTTGCACAGGAAGAATTGGATTCAGAAGGTAAAAATAACAGTTTACACTCATTTCCCAGTGTTCCTTTTCTGGATGTAGCTGATTCTGTCCATCATTAATCAATTGGAATTGGATTAGCTCTTCTCTATGTTGAAGAAATCCACTTCCATCAGCATACATCCTCGTACAGTATCATTGTTGAAGTGTATAATGATCTTCTGGTTCTGCTCGTTTCACTCAGCATCAGTTGATGTAAGTCTCTCCAAGCCTCTCTGTATTTCTCCTGTTGGTCATTTCTTACAGAACAATAATATTCCATAACCTTCATATACCATAATTTACCCAACCATTCTCCAATTGATGGACATCCATTCATCTTCCAGCTTCTAGCCACTATGAAAAGGGCTGCCACAAACATTTTGGCACATACAGGTCCCTTTCCCTTCTTTAGTATTTCCTTGGGATATAAGCCCAGTAGTAGTACGGCTGGGTCAAAGGGTATGCACATTTTGATAACTTTTTGGACATAATTCCAGATTGCTCTCCAGAATGGTTGGATTCTTTCACAACTCCACCAACAATGCATCAGTGTCCCAGTTTTCCCACAGCCCCTCCAACATTCATCATTATTTGTTCCTGTCATCTTAGCCAATCTGACAGGTGTGTAGTGGTATCTCAGAGTTATCTTAATTTGCATTTCTCTGATCAATAGTGATTTGGAACACTCTTTCATATGAGTGGAAATAGTTTTAATTTCATCTTCTGAAAATTGTTCATATCCTTTGACCATTTATCAATTGGAGAATGGCTTGATTTCTTATAAATTAAAGTCAATTCTCTGTATATTTTGGAGATGAGGCCTTTATCAGAACCTTTAACTGTAAAAATGTTTTCCCAATTTGTTACTTCCCTTCTAATCTTGTTTGCATTAGTTTTGTTTGTGCAGAACCCTCCTATCCTTTTAAAAAATCTTTTTGAGATACAGACTTTGTGGTGTTGCTAGATCAGGGGGGTATGCAGAATTTGATTGCCCTTTGGATATAGTTCCAAATTGCTTTCCAATGTGGTTGGATCAGTTCACAATTCCACTAAGAATGCCTTAGTGTCCCAATTTTTCTACTCCCTCATCATGTCTTGACAGGTTATAAACATGTCTCTTTATTCAGTCATTCTCTCCAATCCATTTTCCACACAGCTTCTAAAGCTATTTGCCTAAATCATGAATTTTGACCTTTACTCAAACTTTAGTGGCTCCCTATAAATCCTTTTAAAATTCTGTGTTTTGGGTATTTTATAAGTACAGCTACATATGTATATAATTTATAAACATATGTGTACATACTAGAAATAAATGTTCCCAAATTTTTACTGATAAATCCACTCAACTACAAAATCTTTTATTTTTCTTCTGTCCTTGACATTCTATGTATCTAAGTGGGTAAAACTACCTTATGTGTTCTGATTAGAGTAATTTTGCAATAAAGAGAATAGAAAAGTATATAATGTGCTAAATGCCAGGGATATAAAGAAAGGCAAAAAACAGCCCCTCAGGCTCAAGCCGCTCACATATAATTTGGGGAGACAACATGCAAATAATTGCATTGAAGCCTCCCAAAAAGCTCCTGTGAAAGAATCACTTGTTTCTAGAAATATTGAGATTTTGGCAGGGTAAACTTTTGGCCCATCTGGCCTTAGATAACTTAGTAGTTGTGGGGCCCTGGACAGGTCAGTTAGGCTTTTTTTTTGGGGGGGGGGTCTCAGTTTCCTCATTTGTAAAATGAGCTATAGAAGGAAATGGCAAATCACCCTGGTATTTTTGCCCAAAAAACTCCAAATGGGTCATGAAGAGTTGGACATGACTTAAATGATGAGAAACAAAAACATCAAGCCTATAATAACCACAAATGACAGTGGATGGAGAATGTCACATAATTTTTTTGAAACTGATTTGCAGATGTAGATTTGTGTTTTGTTTCTATTGCTCTCCTCTCTAAGATCCTTGTCCTCTCCCTCATTCGTTTGTAAGTCCCACCCTAAAGAAGCTTACATTCTACCTAGTGAAGTTTAGAGGAAAATATAAGTATATAATCAAATGATAAAGTGTGTTGTACAATTAAGTTGCACTTATATATAAGGTCAGAAAGCAGAGGAAATGTGATCCAGAGGAGTTTGAGGAGGTGCAGCATGAATAGAAGGGTAAGTAGGATTGTATGAACAGTGATAAAAGGGAGGGCTGAGCAACCCAAATCCAAAGTAGAAATGAACACAATACATCCATGGGCTATAAAGACAAGTTCTTAATTGGAGCAAAGGGCATTTATGTGGGATATTCATGAGAGAATCATTGGATTCACTGTTGGCTAATACGTTGCCTTGCATATCTTTTTTCTTTTTTTTTTTTTTTTGAGGCTGGGGTTAAGTGACTTGCCCAGGGTCACACAGCTAGGAAGTGTTAAGTGTCTGAGACCAGATCTGAACTCGGGTCCTCCTGAATTCAAGGCTGGTGCTCTATTCACTGCGCCACCTAGCTGCCCCTTCTTTTTTTTTTTTTTTTTTTTTGGTTGCCTTGCATATCAAAATCAGCAATTAATAAGCAAGCACCTACAATGTACTGTACTAAGTACTAGGGGATACAAGAAAGGCAAAAAATTTTTTGGTTATTATCTAGGAGCTAGAGAAAGCACTAAAGATTACAATGTGGATATGGTTCATTACTAACCATTTTTTTCCGAAAAACTTCCTTAAGACTGAAGTATGAGTTTAAAGGGATCCTATTTAACTATTGATACCATGGCCTTATACTCCTATGTAGAAATATATTTTCTTCTAAAATGATCATTTACTATTTTTAAGTGCATATTATGCTAATTATTGTTATTAAGATGTTAAGGCTAATAATTATTCTTTAATTTAACCCCCTTTGGGGCAGCTAGGTGGCGCAATGGATAGAGCACCAGACCTGAATTCTGAAGGACTTGAGTTCAAATCTGGTCTCAGACACTTAACACTTCCTAGCTGTTTGACCCTGGGCAAGTCACTTAACCCCAGCCTCAGGGAAAGGAAAAAAAAAAAAAAAAAGAATTAATTTAACCCCCTTTGTTAAATGTTTTTCATGTACAAGAGGTATTCTATTATTTTGGGAATGCAGCTTTGAAAAATGATCCAGCCCTCGCCCTTGAGGCCGTGATAGTATATAGCAGGATCTCACCTATACAGATAAGGGATAAGGTGTGGATGACGATGGGAAAATCATTCCTAGCTAGAGTCGTACTGATAAGGCCTCCTGAGAGAAGAAGCACCTGAACTGGACTTGAAGGAAGAAAGTATTTCTTACAACTATCACAGATAAGAATGAAATGTGTTTCATACATTCTCTTTCCCCTCAAACCTACTGAAATACTTAACTTTGCCATTTCTATTAAAATAGGGCCCACCATTATTCCAGTCTCTAGTTTAAAACTCCAGGGCTCTCTTTTAACTATACTAACTCCACTCTCACACCACAAAGCTCTTCATTTGGAACTCTAAAATCAGAATGCTTCCAAACACAAAACAAGAATTTCATTTGAAACTATCAATCTTGACTTCTTACTCAATTTAAAAAAAAAGTACATATAAATTACAAACATCACTTTCAAAACTCTCCTGCTTATCCCTTGAACTTTATTTTGATCTCTTCTGTGAATTTTTAAAGATTTTTAATTTTCAGTGATCCTCTTTTTTTTTTTTTTTTAACTTTTGAGGGCATTATATTGTTTATCCCCCCCCTTTCACTCCATAATTTGAAACCAAGAGGACCAAAAAAGCAAATATCAACAAAAAATAAACACATTGAAAAAATTAGCATATTTAAGCAATATGAATCTGCACAGTGAAATATATTCACTTTTCTGTCAGGAGAGGGATTCATCTTAGGGATGAACCATTCTCTGGAGATACCCTTCCCTTGTGAGCTCTTAAGCCTTTCAAGGTTGTGTTAATTTAGTATGCTAGGTGGCCAAATTAGGAATTCAAAAGAATGAATTTCAAAGACTGCCTCAGATACTTAGCCCCATGCAAGTAATTTACCTTTTCTCAGTCATAGTTTCCTCAATTGTAAAATGGAGAATTAATAATATACTTACCTCTTAGAGTGCTGTGTGGATCAAATGAATTAATGTGTAAAACATTTTAGAAACTTTAAAACACTAAATAAATGCTAGCTATTATTATTGTTACTCTATTTATAATGTTGCTAGCCTTTTATACATTGTTTACTTGCTTCTATTTACCTCACTTGGTATAAATTCATACTACTAAGATTCTCTGAAATGATCTTTAAAAAAATCATTTTTATGGACCTATGTTAACTTCATTACATTTCTATACCACACACAGTACATTCAGCCATTCCTCAATTGTCTGAGGCAATATAAAGCATTACTTTATATTCTAGTTCTTTTATATTTTTTTCCTTATTTAATCAAGAAATTTGTTTTGCTTGTGACTAGTTACTCCCTATTATTATCTCCATCCCAACTCTATTTTTTTCCTGTTGACTTTGATGTTTGTATGTGTGCATGTATTTTAAATCCACCTTTCTGTCTATCAGATAAGAGGTTCACCTGCTGCCCACTTGACCTGTCCCTTCTTTCATGTTTGTATAGTCTTATCATTCACTCCAATTAGGAGAAATAACAAGTTCTCTTTATAGTTTATTCCTCTTACTCGCAAATCTTCAGAGTAGAACCAGTTCACCCCCAGAATCTATTTTTATTTAACTCTACCAATTTGAAGATATTACCATTCTTGTGGTTTGTTTCTTTCTCCTCTCATTAGATTGTTGGTTCTACAGGTTTAATATAACATACATCTTCTAGTTGTTCAAAACAATTTACCTTGCTGGTTCTCTGGGCGTGTACATTTATATTACAAAGTTCCTATTCAGCTAAAGTTTAATAAAACATTTTGATGTACTCTCATTCATTAAAAGTTCATTTTTTTCCCCTCCATGTCCAGTAACTATCATGTTACTTTGTTCTTTGCCAGATATAGTTTGATCCTGACTATAGTTCCTTGCTACTTGAATTGGTTCTTTCTGTTTTTAGTGTTTTTGTTTTTTTTTTTTTTTTTTTTTTTTTTGATGAAGGAGTTTAGCTTTTAGCAGTGACATTGCTATGACTTTTAACTTTTGGAGTTCTTCAGAGGAGATGATTGGTTAATTTTTTTCTTTACTTTGCCCTATGGTGACACTAGATCTGGACGTGTGTGTGTGTTTTCCAGAGTCGAATAATTTTTTTTCTATTTTACTGTAGTATAGTTAAAAAACAAATCTTTTTTCAGACTTATAAAGTAGCTCTGAAAGAGTAGCCTCCCCCAGCCTCCAAAAAGCCCAGATGTCTGTGAAGAATAATATATATTTTTTTATCCTTGGGCAAATTCATCTTGACTTTTCAGTTTCTTAAGATTTTCTTTTCCAGATTCCCAGAGCCTTATCACTTAGTAGAGTGACACCATCCCATTCTCCTCAGAATCTGATGATTTTTAAATATTTCTAATTGACCTGTTTTCCAGTTTGGTTGTTTTTTTGACATCAGATGTGTTACATTTTCTTCCCCCCCCCCATCCTTTTTTCTTTCTTTCTTTTTTCTACTACCCTTTTTTTTATAATAGCTTTTTATTTTTTCAGAATACATGCAAAGATAGTTTTCAATATTCACCCTTGCAAAACCTTGTCTTCCAGATTTTCCTCCCTCCTCCTCTAGACAGCAAATAAAAATAGGTTAAACATGTGCAATTCTTCTAAACTTATTTCCACATTTATCATGCTGCACAAGAAAAATCAGATCAAAAGAGGAAAAAATGAGAAAGAAAAGAAATAAGCAAGTAACAAGAACAACAAACAATTTGAAAATAACTATGTTGTGATCCACATTCAGTGCTTATAGTCCTCTTTCTGGGTGCAGATAGCTCTCTTCATCACAAATCTTTTGGAATTGTCCTGAATTCCTTCATTGTTAAAAAGAGCTAAGTCCCTCACGATCATAACATAGTCTTGTTACTATTGTGTACAATGTTCTCTTAGTTCTACTCATTTAGCATCAGTTCATGTAAATTTCACCAGGCGTTTCTAAAAATCATCCTGCTCATATCTTATGGAACAATAATATTCCATTATCTTCATATACCATAACTTATTTAGCTCTTCCCTAACTGATGAACATCTGCTCATTTTCTAATTCCTTGCCTCTACAAAAAGGGCTGCTACAAACATTTTTGCACACGTGAGTCTTTTTCCCATTTTTATGATCTCTTTGGAATACATATCCAGGAGAGACACTGTTATGCCTCCCTTCCTGCTGCCCTAGAGCATCTGGCTAACCTTTTAGAACACCTTTAGAGTGGATGAGACCACTTCATTCTACTTTATCAGTGAATTTCTTTTTCATTATTTGCTTCTGATACGAATTTATTGGTTTTGCTAGAATAGGTATGTGGAACGTGGGAGGTCTGCTTCCTATCAGGTTGCTATCTTGAGGCCAAAAGCCTTATCCAAATCTTATCTTTTCTATTTCCAATATATTTCTTACATCTGTTTCTTTCTCACTACCTGCACAACCACCTTGACCAAGTTCAGGTTCTCATCACTTTTTGCCTGTATTGTGGTGACTTGCTAGTTGGTTTCCTTCTTTCTTTACACTGAACCATCCTTCCTAAAGTTGCCAGAGTGATTTTCCTTCAGTGTTAGACTGATGATGTCATTCAGTAAACCTCACGGGTTCCCTTTTCATTTGTAGAATAAAATACAATCTTCTGGCTCTTAAAGTTCTTCACTTTATACTTCTCTTCCCATCTGCAGCCTAACTGACTTCCTTGCTGTAACTCAAGAACAACACTTCATCTTCTATCTCCGTGTCATACTGCCCATCCTTTATAACTAGAATACACTCTTTACCTCATTTCTGCTTCACTTCTTTCAAGACTCAGCTTCATGCATTACCATCTGCTCGAATTTTTTCCTGATCTTCTCCAACTGCCATTGTCTGCCCTCCTTATATTATGTTTATTTTGTATTTGACCTATACATACAGGGTGTTATTTCTTCTTCCCCAAAGAGTATAAGTTCTTTGAGGACTAAATTTTTTTCCTTTGAATTCTGAGATTTAGTATATTGCCTGGCACATAATAGGTACTTTAAAAATATCTGTTGACTGATTTCTTACTTGATGGTGGGAGAAGTTAGTTAGGAAGATGTAATTAGTAATCTAATTTCATTGAGAGGGAAATAAAGCTGGCAAATGTGGGTTCTAGCCAGATTGTGAAGAAATCTAAATGTCAGGCTGAGGAATTTGTATTTTGTGTTTAGAAGCAGTAGGAAACTTTCAAACTGACCAGGTGTGTTACAGTTAGATTTATTTTTTAGAGATTCTTTTGTCATTTATAGAAATATAGATTAGGAGAGGCCCAAGGGTTTAAGGAGACCACTTAAATATTCCAAGCAAAAGGTATTTAGTGCCTGAATGAGGCTCGTTGCATTACAAGTGAAAAGATAGGGTGGCTACATTTTTAGACAATATATGAGCACTTGACAGTTGTTTGGACTTGGAGGAAATGAGAAGATTTTATTTAGGCTTTGAACCTGGATCGATGGATAGTGATTGATATTAAAAGAAATAAAGTTGGGAGCAGGGACAGGTTTAGAGAAGATGATTATGAGTTGTTTGGATATGTTTGATATGAAATACAATGGAATATCAAAATTGATATGATCACCAAACGAGTGGAAGTACAGAACTGAACTTCCAGTAAAATTTGGGGTGATATCCAAAATCAAAAGAGCAAAACCTTAGAGGACTTCATCAGACTTTCTGGACAGCTTAAGAGATGAAGTGTAAATATTGTTATCTCCATTTACATAATAAGACAACTGAGCCTCAGAGAAGGTCAGTGATGGACAAGCAGTTAGTGAAGGGCAAAACCAGGATTTGAATCCGTTTCATTTCTTGCCAAGTGCAGTATTCTTTAGGCTATCTGGCATAACTCAAATAGATTTAAAAAAAAACACCTCTAAAGGAGACAATAGTTGTTGAGATGATATGTGATCTACTGGGTTAGAATTAGCAATGAATACATGTACAAAGGTAAAAAAAGTATTGATTTTTATAAAATGAAGTAATTTTCTTTGTTTTTTCAAGAATAAATTAAATTAAATTACAGGGTATTATTTAACTATAATGTTTGTTAAAAATGCTACAGAAAGTTTTGTGACCCTGCTCTTGTTGTGTGTAGCAGAGTTGTTTCCCTTCATTTTTCTTTCTATTCCTTATGCCTAATATAGTGTCTTTCATGTAGTAGATACTTTATAAATATTTATTAAATGTCATTTAAATTGATGTGTTCATTTGAAATTTTTCAGATTTTGTCATCTTAAGAGTATTTTTTTTTTTTTTTAAAGGCTGGGTGAGTTCTGCTTTCTTTTTTTGTCTACTCAGGCTTCTGAATTACCTTCTAACAACCCAACAAAGGCTACTTTGCTAACATAGCCTGACAGTGTTTACCCTGCAGTTTTTCTGCGGAGGATAGCTGCAGTCAATTACATTCTTTTGTGTCAGGGAACTCAGGGACACCTGTTCTTATACCTCTGATTAGATAGGAGATATACATTATGGAGAATAGAGAAATACTGGGGAAATATAAAGGAGGGGGAAGGGTTCTTGGTGTAATTGATTCAACTGTGTTGAGGAAAAAAAGGAATAATGGACCATCATTATCAAGGATAGTCCAGTTCCCTTTCCCCCATTTTATAGATGAGGAAACTGAACTGCAAATTAGTGAAGTGACTTAGCTAGAGTCCACAGATAGACCCTAGCTGAAAATTCCTCCTCCACTTTGTTCATATTTTATCATTTCCCCTTATCTTGCAAGTTCCCTAAACTCACCTTAGGAACGATTCTTTTATACTGTAGGATAATTTATTAGTTTACAATTGCTGAGATCATATTATAAATTTTCTTGGGTTGGAATTAATAATAAATGCAAATGTAAGATTTAAAAGGTGGATTTCTTGTGGCATTCTTCCTAAGTAGTATAAAAGAAGGCTATCTCCATGATCCTTCCAAAAATCATTACTCTGAAGGGTTATGGTTCTAGGATTATTTAAATGTATTTACAAAATGTTTGTATGACATTCTTATTTGTGTGTGATTTAAGCAAATTGATTAAGTTTAAATTGAAGAGATTTCTACAACTTTTCTAATAATTGTAATAACTTTATCATTAATTTATCAGAACATAATATGTGGGGCAACAGAAATAAATGTATCCAGAGAAAAATCAATGAATTTTTAATCTTTATTGAAATATTATTAGTTCTTCAATATTTATCTCTATTTGACTTATTTCTCTATTTTTACTACAAATTTTATTTGTTGTACTAAATGGAAGGAAACTAAGCCACTGCAGAAACCAAAATGATATTGGAGGTTCAATGAATGGGAGATGGGCAGAATCTGTAATTGTTATGATAACTGAAATAATCTTTCAACCTTTTCTTTTAAAATTAAAGCTATTCAAAACTTATATTTAATATAAATACAAAGAACAGTAGAAGACTTGGTGTTTATCAAAACTGACAGGCCACATATATAGAGTACATATTTTGCACTACAGACAATTCTAGTAAAAAAGCAAAACTTTAGAATATGTTTTCCTTCTCCTAGCTCTGAAAGACTTAGATTCCCTAATGAGGTTGATGCCATGGAAATAAACAAATAAAAATTCTTCTTTCTTTTCTTTGACAAGAATAGCCAAAAACCTCAGGAAAAGGGGACTGAAGTGCATTGGCTCTGATTTCAAATGATTGCCTATCTCAGCTGCTTTGTTGGACATAGAGTGGCTTCTAAAAATGCAAAGCTTAAGATTGAGCAAGAGACATCGTTTTGTTGTTTATTATAATATATAGTATCATATATAATTATAGTATAATAATCTGTATATCAAGAAAGAAAATTTACAAAGATGTCTACTCAAGTAAAGTATCAAATGAGATTTTAAAATTTTCTCTAGCTTTTGTTTCACTTACAGAATTTTAATCTTCATTATTTATTCTTCTCAGAACACTAAATATTTGCTTTGTTTTTTGTTCTGGTACAAATAATATCTCAAATTTGGGAAAACTAATGTTAAAGAGGTTAGAGAACAACCCTAATGGGTTGGTTTGATATTTCTATAAAAGTAAATAAAATTGTTCTTAGTTTTCTTTTTGACTTTATATTATACAAGGATTATTTTGAATTCAGCAGACACATATTAAAGCTAACATAAAGCTAAAAAAAAAATTGTACTGGTTACTAGTAATACAGAAATGAACTCCTCTTCAGTGTAGCCTGTGGATTTTTTGAGATGAAGTTAATTTGCTAATAGTAGGAGTAAGATGACTTTCACTGCCTCAAAAAATCAGGGCTATATAATTGCCATAGCATAGGATAAAGGGAAAACTGGCAAGTGTGTTTCCCTAGAATGTAGGTCTATAGACCTACAAAAGGTGCTAGGACATAATTATGTATTTTCCTCATAAAGGGCAAGTGAAAACTATTACACTTGAGAAAAGTATGTGTAATATTCCAGTCAGTGCCTATGGGAAGGAATCAAAATGAATTATGTTTTAACTACAGCCTATTTCTAATCTCCCTGATGGTAACTGTCCTTTGCTTAGTTGAATGCTTCTTCCATCTGCCATGTTCCCCTGCCATTTTTAAAGATGATTTCCCTATAGCTTTTTTTTTTTTTTTTTAGGGTATTTTTGTTTTGTTTTGTTTTTTTAGCTTTTAGCTACTGAGATATAGCAATTCCACAAGTCATTTACTACCTCCAGTTTTGTGTTCTATCAAAATTGCTTTTGTTTTCTGATCTCTAATTTTGTTGTAACATAAGCAGGTTGAATACTTCTACATTACTAGTTTTGGGGCCATATGAGATATGCTTCCACTCTGGTAGCAGGCTGGATGTATACTAAGGTCTGGAAAAGTGAGGGATCATACTCCCAAGATAGCCAGACAGGACAAGATGAAAGAAGAGTTGACATTGAGTAAGAGGCAAGTGCTTTGTCAGCCTGATGCCCACCTCTGGCACAAAGGGCTTCATTCCCAAGCAAATTATGACCCCCTAGGAATTCTACTATAAACAATAAAAGATGGTATTTACTTTATGGTGAGATTGTATTAGTTTACCCAGAAATCTCATTGTTGCTGAATGACAGTCAGAAAGAGACTGTTTTTGAACTCCTCCTCTTTCTTGCTATTTTGCTTTTCTATTTCTGGTATTAAAATACATGAAGCCCAGTAGTTTAATGGTAAGAGCAACAGGATTGGAATAAATTCTTAAATTAAAAACCACTCGCAAAGCATTTATTATGTGCCAAACATTTTTCTAAGAAATTTATGAGTATTGTTTTTCTTTTTCTTATTTTTTTTCTTCCCATATCACACACTTCAAAGTTAGGTAGTCTTGAAGAAACTAAAGGATAGAAAGTTAGTTGATCCATAAACCTGCCAGCCAATTCTATACTCAAAATTAAACCAAGTAGTTGTAAAATAAAATTCAGCAGATATCTCTTCAGTACCTACTATGTGTAAAGACTTCCCTTTTTCCTTTCAGAACCTTTCTTTTCCCTTCTACAAGTCCCTCTTGTTTTAAGATTCTTTGCTCTTTTATTTTAAATGCTTTTTGAAAATGCTGATTAGTTGGTATATGGTTCATTCTGATACAGAAAGCCTGAAGTGGAACAAAAAATGTCAAATCAAATTAAGTGATTATTGGCTTTGCATAGTATTAGTCACTGAAACCCACTTTTAACAAGGACTGTAATAATCACTGGACCTTTTTTTTTTTTTTTTTTCTCAAGCAGAAAATTGTTTTCCATTGGGATCACTTGCTTCTTTCTGATTTTTTTTTTTTTTTTTTTGCAATACTCTAATATATCATACTGAATTTAGACTTTGAAAAGGTTTTCATAAAAACCAAGGGCTCCTTGGAAAAATTGAATAAATATGATCAAAAGTAAAGTTTTGTTAGTTTCAAACAAAAGATAAGGCTCTAAATGACTAATTCTCACACTTTGGGAAGTTGTTAGTAAAAGAATAGTTTGTGGAACTACCAGGAAAGTTGAAGAGCAAGATTACATGTAAAATGGTCCAGCAATGTAAAGTTAGATTTATTGAGGCAAGAAGTAGGGTGCAGGAAGAAGGTTATTCTGTAGGGAACAAAACAAATGAGGAAAATGGAAATCAAAAGTGTTTAGATTTTAATTATTTTAAGATTTTATATGTAGTAGTTGATGGAAATATTTTATTAGACCTGACCAAAGGTCAATATTATAGATTTTAATATCCAGTTTGTTTCTTTTGGGCTTTAAAAAAACAAAGGAAGGACTTAGATAGCTAAGATAAATTTTCATTTTTTATAAAAATTATAATATCTGATTTCATATACTTATTACCAGGTCTAAATAGGGTCTGAATGCTCATATAATTTCTATAATATGACGTTTATATTTTATATATATACATTCTCTTCTTTTCTTTCTCTCCCTTCTTTCCTTCTCTCAAGGGCACAGATATATTAAGTACAGTAAGTGTGCTATTATGTAGCTTTACCTGGCTAGGCTAGGTATATTTAATGGAGGATAAAGGCAGAACAATTGTATTAATTCAGATTCCCTCATATACAGATTTAAGTAATTAATAAATTGTCTCATTGAACATGAGCACTTTAGATGATTCAGCTTTTCATTTGTCTTTTAATTTCAAGTGTAAATGTTAATATTTTGAAGTACAGTCATTAATGTGAGCATTTAGTCTTTCCCTGAAATATGATTAAATATTCCCAAGAATGATTTTGTTACATCTTAGAGTCAGAATAGATAGTATACTTGAGGATACATAACAATATATAAGGGAAGGCAAAGGGAAAACCTGATTCAGTGAACATATTTTGATTTGCAAAAAAATTTTGCCTCAACATTTGTATTTGTATTTGTATTTGAAGACATTTGTATTGCATTCAGAGTCTGCTGACCTAATGCCTAATACCTGAAATTTTCTATTGGTTTTTTTTATCTCTTCATCTATTCATTCCACAAATTTTGATTGAGTGCCTCCTGCTTTGTGTTTTGCCTTGTAAAAGAGGCAAAGTGAGATGTTATGCTGTACCTAATTTTTAGCTGTCTTTTTTTTTATGTAATTTTATTATTATTATGTTTTTATTGACAGAACATATGCATGGGTAATTTTTCAACATTGTCCCTTGCACTCACTTCTGTTCCAACTTTTCCCTTCCCTCCCTCCATCCCCTCCCCTAGATGGCAGGCAGTCTCATACATGTTAAACGTATTAAAGTATATCTTAGATACAATATATGTGTGCAGAACCATACAGTTCTCTTGTTGCACAAGAAACATTGGATTCAGAAGGTAAAAATAACCTAGGAAGAAAAATAAAAATGCAAGTAGTCCACATTCATTTCCCAGTGTTCCTTCTCTGGGTGTAGCTAATTCTGTCCATCATTGATCAATTGGAACTGAATTAGATATTCTCTTTGTCGAAGATATCCACTTCCATCAGAATACATCTTCATATAGTATTGTTGTTAAAGTGTATAATGATCTCTCTGTTCTGCTCATATCACTTTAGCTCTATCTTTTAACAGGGATTTTTCTCATTAGAAATTAGTAAATGTTTGTAATATATTACTTGATTTTCTATAAGTACAGCAACATTTATTTTACTTACTCAGAGTTTACTTATCTGGAAATCTCATTATTTGATTAAATTGGCTAAGACCCAAGAAGTAAGCTAAAAAGAACTCTAAAAGGAACAAAATAATTCCATAAAGCTTATGCACTATAGCTATAGAAATTTCTCAGGTCTTTCCTGAGACTTCTTAACTCTTAAGTAGTTCTGAAAAGACTAGTTATCTGATTTCATAGCCAGTGATTGATTAGGAATAATAAATTAAGAGGAAGGAGGGGGGCGGGGGTTGTAGAGGAAAGATACAAAAGCCCAGTTTGGAATCTTTTAGAAGAGTTGGGTTGCTTAAAAGTGTTAGCATTAATTATGTGTTTGGAAGATTTACTTATTCAAAACATTTCCTTGATAATGGATAAATAATCCATTGTAGCATTTTATTATGATTCCTTTTCTAGAAACTTGTAGGGAATGAATGGTATAGTTTAAGAACTCTTAGTGGCTGAACATTTGCTCTGGTGTAACCAATGTTCATTGAAAAGATAGAGAATGTGTTTTCACTTCTTCATAAAACAAGTCCTAGTACTTTTAAAAATAGATGAAGATATTTATTTGGAGCAGAAATAGAAATATAAATTATTAAAAGAATGTTCAGTACCTATTTCTCAAATAGTAAGTCCCAATTCAAGTCCATAAGAGTTCATTAGAGGCAACTGGTAATATAGGGAATTGGGTCTATCATCAAAGAACTACGTGCAAATTAAGCCTCAGATACCTATCTGTATGATCCTGTATAAGTCACTTCAACTCTGCTTCTGTTTCCTCATTAACAATGAAGATAATAGCACCTGTCTTATAGGATGGTTTTGAAGATAAAGTATTTGTAACATATGCTTAGACCAGTACCTGGTACAAAGTAGCTGTTGTTTAATCATTTCAGTCATATCTGACTCTGTGACCTTAGCAAAAATATTGGAGGGTTTCCCATTTCTTTCTTCAACTCACTTTGCATATGGGAAAACTGAGAAACATGGTTAAGTGATTTGCACAGGATAAGTATGAGGCCATATTTGAACTCAGGTCTTCCTGATTCTAGCCCGTACTCTATCACTATATCATCTATTTTCCCTGTTAGCACACACACACAAAAAGCTATATAAATGCTTATTCTCTTCTCTTCCTCTACCCACAATCTTTCTGTGGTTTCAACTTCAAATGTTTGTGCTTGGTTTGACAGGGTGGGAAATTTATTCATTCATTTATCCCCAAAAAAGCCACTGATAATTTGAATAAAACTTCTTAGAAATATTAGTAATAAGGAAATTTCACTATTGCATAATAATAATAATGATAATGTTCTCTCACCAAATCCCAGATTCCTGAAATTTTTCTTGCTAAACCATTTTATCAGCTGTACGTTTAATTTGTTCCTTGTACTAAGTTATTTCCATATACACCTTATAAATTCTACATTAAAACTTTGGAAGCTTATTATGGATTAGTTTCTGTTTGCTTTCAAAACAAAGGTTTTTGGTATAACATAATTACCAAAAATTATGTTTTATTCAGATGATGCAGGGAATGGCCTAGTATTAATAATAATTAATAATAGCTAGCATTCATATAGCACCTGCTATGTGCTAATAGGCACTATGCTAAACAGATTATAACTGTTACCTCATTTATTCCTTCCAACAACCCTGGGGAGATACAGACTGACAGAGGTCAAGTATTGTTCAAGTGTTTAAGACTGGTTTTGAACTAAGATTTTTCTGACTTCTGGCCCAGACCTTGCTGTCTCACATGTTCAGAGTTAAAGTCTCGAGAGTCAGACACTTTGGGTTGCAAGACTGCCTTTGTGTTGACTTTCCAGAAAGCTGATCATTGTTTTCTTCTTGATGTTGACTAACTAACAATGTTGAGGGGAAAAACATGTGAATATCACAAATACTAAGATTTAATGTAATTTTGTCATGCATTAAATTATTAGAATACTAGGGTTTCATTTTCAAATTGGCTTTTTATTTCTGGGCCTGATAGCTGTATGCCTAAGTATATAAACTATATACTATTTGATAGTATTACTATAGATAAACGTCATTGCTAAGGCAATTTAGTATTTTGTGATCATTTTCATGTCCATGGATCAAAGATATTTCTGAACAACTTTTTTGAAAGAATGAAGGATATTCTATAATGGCAGAGAATGAAATAAACTAAATTAATTTTGAAAATCTGGGAGTTTTAAGCATATTGTTAGGAATTTTTAAAATAAGCAGATTTGCATTTTCCTGATTTGCATCTAGTTGCCTGTTTCTATTTATAAGTTTTATACCATGAATGAATCCTGACATTTCCACTTATTAATAAAATACTGTGGGCATAGTCATTCAACTTCTTCAGACTTTGGAGAATTTCTCATTCATAAACAGAGAGCTGAGCTAAATGATCTAAAGTTTCTTCCTATTGTGAAGCAATGATTTATAGTTATAGTTTATTAGCTTCAATTGTTTAAAATGGATAAAACTGCTTAAATCTAAGAAATCAAACCCATTTCAGCTAACTACCTGAATTTATTACATTTTGGTCATTATTTTAGCCCATAGCCATTATGAATTAATTCTGGCACTTTTTGACATATATATGGAATTAAGATTTAGTGATGTACATTTTTTTCTTTTCTTTTTTTTCTTTTTTTTTTTTTTTTTAAACTGACTTACCTTTATTGACTTTTTTTCTCTCTATCTGTCTAGTGAGGAGCCAGCAGAGACAATAACAATAGATTCTAACAATCAGCCGAAGTCACCACTGGAAAAGTTTATGGTCAGACTGTGTACACATCATCAGAAGCAGTTCATTCGGGTTCTAAACGACCTCTACACAGAAGTGCAACCAGGGACTGACGGCCAACGATTTCCTGATTCTGAAACTATGGATCTTTCTACTTGCAGCCCTGGGTGTGGTCAGCTAAGCACTGAAAATCAGGAAAGGGGAACTATTTGTTTTGACATGAAGTCCTCTTCTGCAGATTTACTCGTAGACCGAATGACATGTCAAGGGTCCCCTTGTGTGACAGGGTCAGCCCTGAAAGAGCCTGCTGAGATGAAATCTTTAGAAAGAAAAGAGAACTCCTTTACTGTTATCAAAAAAGATTCTTCTGAACTTCCAACTACTAAAGCCAATTCTGGTGGTCCAAAGGATAGTTCTACTCTTGGATACCTCACTGCATCTAATTCTTCCTCATTTAACTCCCACCATGTTTCCAAATGTCCAGAAGGGCAAACTACTGGACAAGAGCATGACGTTAGTGTTAAAAAATCTGAGGATGAAAAAGACCAGATACAAAGTACAGCTTTAGTAGAAGGTTTTATTGCTGTAAAAGTGGCAAATGTGAATAGTACTGAGGATGGTGACAGTTGTATGGTTTCTCAAAAGAATTTATTCAGAGCTTTACCAGAAGAGACTTGGGACTCAGGGTTTATGGGAAGCTCACCTAGAACTGCTGACAAAGAGAATGCTTTACAATGTAGCTCAAAGTCATCTTTGCACCAGGATTTGGAGGAAAATGAACAAGATACTAGGCCAAAGCAGGAAAACCATCTCCACATGCTGGGAAGGAATAAGGCAGGTTATCATTTACATCCTGGTGACAAGAGTCAGTTTGATAATTCCAAAGATGTTTGGTTATCACCAAGCCCCATGCCAGGTCTACACAAAGCATCCATTGGACATTCACGAACAAAAATTATATCGGCCTCTATTAAAACAGCCCGGAAAAGTAAAAGAACTTCAGGCTTGAGAATTAATGATTATGATAACCAGTATGATGTTGTTTATATCAGCCAACCCATAACTGAATGCCACTTTGAGAGTCAGAGATCAATATTATCTTCTCGGAAGACAGCAAGAAAGAGCACTCGAGGATATTTTTTTAATGGAGACTGCTGTGAACTACCAACTGTCCGCACATTGGCCAGAAGTTCACGAAATGAGGACAGAAGCAGCTACTCAGCTGTGCATACAGAGGTCTTAGAGACTCCCAAGCAGGTCCTGACAGTTTCAGACACTGGACCTACAGGAGATGTAGAGATTCTTGGAGAAGACCCTGAAGAATCCAGGGAGGAAAGAATTCCTCTCAAGGAGGTATTCCAAGACCTTCCATCAAAAAATGACTCTCAGGAGTCTGAAACTTATTCTGCATCTGATGATACTGAAGAACAAACTGAAACTAATCAAGTTAGTTTTCTGAATCCAAAAGAAGCCACAACTTCAGATTCTCCCCTTTCTTTTGATCATAAGGAGAAGGTATCAGAAGAAGACAATTCTGATGCCATAGTAAATGGCTCACCTTTGCATGTGGAAGACCAACCACAAAATGAACTTTTAGGCACTAGTGAGGTTAGTGTTCCCCTGGAAATGGATAACTGCATTGACCACACTCGTGTTCTTGAAGGTAATAGTGATGTGATCATTGCCTCAAGACCTCATTCTCCTGAAACTCTTAACAGAGAGGAAAGTCCTGTTTGCTCTGAAAATGAAGCTTCTCCTAGGAACCTGAATCTGGATACCCCAGTAGATTTCAAAAGTGTTGATGGAAATGAAAACATTAGTATTGAAACTAAAACTGAAAACCCTCAAGAGCAAGATGAAAACCAGCACAAACAAGGTGAAGTTATATGTACCAATGAAAATCTTGATGACATTGAGGGAAGTGAGGCAGCACATGATACAAGTCAACTAGAGAAAGAAGAGCAAAGTGACGATAAGCAGTCTTCAGAAACAGAGATAGATGATCAAAACATTCATGAAGAAGAGAATTCAGACAAGAAGAAGAAAGTCAAAAAAACTCTTGTAGCCTCTGATAGGTGCCTAAGAAGTCAGCTTTCAGATACACCAATTGCTCTCCAACTTCCTTGTCTTCAAATCAAAGTTTCTAAAAGTCCAGGTGCAAAACGTCCTAAGAGAGAAGTGTATCTTGATGGAGAAGCCTCTGTACATTTCCCAACTGACTGCTACCACAAAACACTGTTGAAGAATATTGGAAATACAAATACTGATGAGAAGGAGCCTGAGCAAAAGGAGAATGAAGGGAATGGGGTAATCACCAGACAGACTTTTAGAAATGTGATAGCAAAAGAAGACAGGGTTGCAGGAGGAGAAGAAACTTCATCTCAGAATAATAACCCTACTACCACAGCTAGCCAGGACTCAGAAATAGAGGGGCTTGAAATCTGTGAACAGACTAATTCTGATACCCAAAATGGTCATCTTTCTGCAGAAAGCAGTCCTTGTAAGGAAGACCCAAAACAATCAGAAAAGGAGTCTGTGAGCAATCCTGCAAAAGATTTAGAGGAAGTTGTCAACGAAGTAGACAGTGAAAACATAAAACATAGTGATGCACTGTCTAGTCTGTGTGCGTTATCTAGTGACAATAGGGAAAGTGCCAGTACTACCTTGAAATCATCCATGAAACAGAAAAGACTGGCTTCTACAACCTACAACCTAAGGCATATTCATACAGTGGACCCTCTGGATGCTGCAAAACCGACTGCAGGAAAGGATGTTGTACAAGAGCATTCAGGGCCGGAGGAAAACCAAATCTCAGATGTTGAAGATTCCATGGAATTGAAAGATGATGAAACAGTGGTGGATGATAAGCCCAAGTTTGTGGAATGGTGTGCAGAAGAGGAGAATCAGGAGCTTATTGCTGATTTTAATGCCCAGTACATGAAAGTTCAGAAAGGCTGGATCCAACTAGAGAAAGAAATACAGCCTACACCAAAAGTAAAAAACAAGTCTGACAAATTGAAAGAGATTTGGAAGAGTAAGAAAAGATCACGTAAATGTAAGGGCTCATTAGAAGTTCAAAAGCTTTCCCCTGTTCAGATGCTCTTTATGAAGACTTTTAAATTATCTAATATTTGCAAGTGGTTCTTAGAGACAACTGAAACAAGATCACTTGTAATTGTGAAGAAACTCAATACTCGTCTCCCAGGAGATGTACCCCCCATCAAAAGTCCCCTTCAGAAAGCCTCCTCTTCTAGCCAGTATCCTAGTTCACAACAGGCTGAGCGCTTGAAAAAACACTTAAAAAAATTTCCTGGGGCAACACCTGCTAGAAATAATTGGAAAACTCAAAAGCTTTGGGCTAAATTCCGTGAAAATGTTGATAAAATGGAGTCAGCAGAGACTGCCACTGTCAGTCTTGGACCTCACTCTGAAGCCAATTCAGAATTCAAGGAAGAAAGAATTAGCCAGCCTTCTTCTAATTTGCCTACACCAGCTAGTACCCGAATCCTAAGAAAATATTCCAATATTAGAGGAAAGCTCCGAGCCCAGCAGCGTTCAATGAAGAATCAGAAATCAGAAAGTTCAAATGATCTCACTGTGGAAAATAAACAGAATCGGAAGAGTGTATGCATTAACCCTTTAATGTCTCCCAAACTTGCTTTGCAAGTCAATGCTGATGGATTTCCTGTAAAGTCCTCTAGTGCTGAAGGAGCCAGGGGAAAAAAAGGGAAGTTAGATTCCTTACCTAAAACAGAAAGTCAGCAAAACAAAAGGAAGAAAACCAATGAGAGCAGTAGCCTGCAAGACGGTACTAGTTCCGCGAGCAAGGACAGATCACAAGTAAAGAAAGCCAGTAAAGCAAAACATTTAGATGTATCTTCCAAAGCATCTGCCAACAAAAAGCGTCCTTCGTCAGATAAGACCAACAAGCTGTCCAAAAAGGCATCTTTGAAAGAGAAAAAAGCGAAGAAGGCCACTGACAAGGCTGCTGGGAAGAGTCACCCTCCTTCCCGCAAAGGAAAAGACAGTATTCAGAAGAAGCCAAGCCAGACTCAGCCCCTGCCTCGAGAAAAACTGTCCAAAGCTCCAAAGCAGAAAGTTGCTGCTGAGTCACCTTCCAGGTCACAAAAAACTACTCACAAAAAGCAGAGTAGTGCAAAGACTAAGAATAACAGATCATCTATGAAGAAAACCCCAGAGAGCATCCTGACCCAGAGAAAACGCAAGCTCCGGGCAAAACTTGACTGTTCCCACAGCAAAAGAAGACGCCTGGATGCCAAATGATGGGAGATGGAGCCAGGTGTGAGCTGCTCTGTGGCAGCGACCCTTTGTTTTGCATTAACTCAACCTGCTTTTATAAGCTGTAGCAAGCCTTTAAAATCTGCAGTGAAAGGAAAACATCCATTTTTAGGCATCAGAAAACAATGTCTCAGATGGAGAAAGGAACTTTCTTTCTCCCTCTAGGGCTAAGAAAGGGAGTTATTAATTACTTTCTGAATGTTCCTTGGATTTTAAACTTGGAACCAGGCAGATTTGGTTTAAAAGTACAGTGCCTTATTTATCCTTTTTTTAAAAATAAAAAAAAAAAAAAAGCTAAAAAGCTAATCTGTATGATTAAAGGCTTGCATTTTATACTTGATGCACAAGCACTTGTACTGTAGCAGAAATGACCACCATCAAGCCCCGGAAGTCATTTTCCAGCAGCCTTCCAGCAGTGTCTCTGTCTGAACATTTGTTCCTCTTTGAAAACCTCTTGGTGTTCCCTCCCACTCTTTTTGGGTTGTGGTAAAGCAAAACCAAAATCATTTGGGATGGTTGGGAAGACACTAGGGGTGGAGGTCTGTTGCCCTTTAGTTAAACATTATCCTATTTGTTACCTTTTTCTAAAAAAAAAAATCATTTTAATTGTTGGTCACTTCTGTGGACTTGGAGTTTTTTAAAATTTCAAATCATGTATTCTTATCATTAAACCCCACTTCAAATCCATGTGGCACAAGAGGTCAGGGATTTGTTTTTAACCTCCAGTTCTTTTGTAGGCCCAGTCTTTGCTGCTGATTCTTCAGTTTTCTGTCATTCTCTTTGCTTTGGGGCCTGATAGCTTGGCTTTCCTCCTAATATTTCCCTTGATCCCAGAAACAATCTAAACTTTTTTCCCTCAGTCCATTTGTAATAATATCACTTGGGAAAATCCATCCTTTTTGGGGGGGAGGGGGCCTTATCCACAGTCCCTCCACATTTAAAGCCTAAATGTTATTTTGCTTAATAAGGTAGCTTATGCTTTGATAAGCTTGCAGGCACACATTTAGTAATGAACGTATCTCAATTCCATTTTTCAGTTTGTTATCAGAGTTTTCCCTCATATAACATCATGTGCTTTTAGCACAATGGACTGAGTAATTAACAAGTTCAGCAAGTTCGCATAGAACAGAATGCCTCTGTGTTGTTATCCATCCCGGGTCTATTTTGAAAACAGACATGTGGAGATCTTAAGCTGTGTAACTTGTGAAATACATCCAGGATTACATAAGAACCCCTCCCCTGGGAGGAGCCCTCATCAAAACAGTTGCTGCATGAAAAATGCCCCCTTTGGGTTAGGATAGCCTTATGCCAGGCTTTTTCTCAGTGGCTTAGAATCAAGGGCTCTCTTCTGTGTTTAAAAAAAAAAAAAAAAAAGTTTTTGCTTCTTCATTGTAAACTTCTAGAAGGAGGGAACACACATTCACTGTAACTCTGTGCCTTGAATGTTGCTTCTCTGCAAAGCTGAAACATTCCCATTGAGCCACTGCAAACAAAAGCTGAATTATAGATTTTTTTTTTCCGTGTTTTTACTTCCTTGTACAACACCTGAAAAGGGTGATGTGGGTGTCTCTTTTAAGAATAACCACCCATACTAGACGTTCCATACCTCTGTACATAAACCTGATGTTTGTTATTTTTTTCAGTGCACTTCACTCAAATCATGATAAGACAGGCATTTTTACCAAATCTGGGAAAGACCAGCTCTACTTAAGTGATAGCAACCGTAGAGGTACAATAGAGAAGAAGGGTAGGAGTGAAAGGCACTCAAATTTCCCAGCTTTGGAGAACTGTGCTGGACTTCAGAGACTCCAGGGCTGGCAAGAGGGGTTTATACGTGAGAACCTTTTTTCCTTAGTCTTCTTCACTCTGTAGGACACAGACTGTGTTCATGCTTTGAAAAATCCCTGTGCTTAGCTATTTAAGAGCTACTGACATTAGTAAAATTGCCAAGTGTACATTTTTGATAATTTTCCCCCCAATACTGAGGTGCATGAAGATAGTGGCACAATTGTAATGTTTTTCAGAGTGTTTGTTTTCTTAAATCTCTATTCACATAAATATTGATGACAAGAAATTAATTGTGATTTAAATAGCTCTGCATTTATCTCAGCCAGGTGCATTTTCCCCTAGGATAAATATGGCTGGTTTGAATTTGTTGTTGTTTGTTTTTGTTTTTTAAGCTATACATATTCCATTTTTACAGAGGCTTAAATAAGGTTGAGGAGAAGTTTGGAATAATGGATGGAGAAGATTTTACATACTTTCCAAATACTCTTATATTTATTTGGGGATTTCATCATATTCTGTTTTTCTATTTTGGGCTGCATTTGGAAACAGTGTGTGTTTTGCATCTGTTCATTAATAGAGAGCCTCTTTTAAATCTACTGATAACTTTGTAACAGTGACTACTACTGTTGAAGTAGATAGGATTCTATGTAAGAGAAATACCTTTTAAAAATGATGATCCTTTTTGTCTTGAGCAAATTGCATCACATTGTTTTAGCTTACTCAATTTCCTTTGAAATGATATGTGCAGTAAAAATATACAAGAAACTTTTTCCTTCTGCCCACCCTCTTTATTGCTTGCCAAGTAATCTTTCAAATCCTTTATCTGTGGGGTTGTAGTGCACCCCTCCACCTCCCGCCATGTCAGTCTTTGCAGAACTGTGTCAGTGAGTCACAAGCTTTTTTTTGTTTTGTTTTCTATCAATTGACCCATATTTCCCAAATCATTGTGACAATAGCTGTCCCCTCACCTCTCTGGCTTGCACTGAACTGTCATCCAAATGTTTATAGACCCAATAAGAAAGTCTTGTGTTGGCTGGTTATGGTCATTAATGAGCAGCTTTTAAACTTACAGAAAGGGTTGTCAATCAGCCCACTTCTCCCTGCCCCCTCCTGCTCCCTTTCCCAGAATAGAGGAGAAGCTTCAGTTTCTGTGGTACTCATAATCCTTTTTTTTTTTTTTTTTTCTTTTTTACATCCTCTCATTAACATCTTTGTAACTCATTCTTTCTGTGAGTATCTGAGATTAACTATCATTCCCATTTTCAATTAGATATTTTTCCCTAAATTGAATTTCATGCCTCTTAGAAATGTACTCTTTTCCTCTATCTCTAACCTGAATTCTGCTCCTGAATAGGGAAGTGGGTAAAGTCTTTTAAGAGGTATAGAGAGGTAGAGGGGAAGATTTCCATCAAGTCAGAGTCCAAAACTAATCCACTTGAGCTACTTCATGATTCTCAGTCAGATGCGTAATGACTCCAACCCCTTTATTTCTGTTTCAGATTGTAATGTTACTAGTAGCTAGCTGTTCATCACAGATTTCCATCAGGAGTCCACCTACTTTTCAGTGTTTCTTAAGTTTTTTGGCAAAAGAAATCAACATAGAAATACAACCTACATATTGCCCTAACAATAATTTTTATCAACTGTTGTAAGTATAATAGGATATATGTAGTAGTATACATAGAATAATTTCCCAGGGAAGAAGCATAAATAAATACTACCATCTAGTGTGTGCTACCTTCCAGTAGAAAAATTTAAATCAATTATATGCATCATATACTACCTTGTTGTAGATTTCTTAACTAAAACAACTTTTCCAACACCATAGATAAAATTCATTACTCAGAGACTATTAGAATTGAGACATTTATTTCTTCAATTGAATTCATGATTGCCCTATTGCAACATGTAGTTTTATTCCATTATTCTTATTTACAGGTGGCAATTGATTGGTTTGTGGGTCATACTGGAATAAGAGGAGGAAAAAGTACTACAGAGTAGTATAGACGGTGTCACCATCAAGGGTAGCAGTGGTCATGATATGGGGGCACTTGCACTCACTCCCTACCCTGGCAGGGGGAAGGCACAGGAGCTGTGGAAAACCACCAATTGAGCTATCCAGCAAAGACTATGTTTAAGTAGATACACATTTTTCCCTAACATTTCTTCCTGTCACCTCTCTTCATTCTCCTTTGCTTCCTTCCTCATTTTCTATACCTCTTTATTCCTTTTTAAATTTCTGATCTCTTTATTTACATTCTTCTGCCACTGACTTATTTTTAGAACTCATTCTCTTTGCAAAGATTTATTTGAACATTTCTGTGATTGACTATCATCCTCTTTCCAATTAGACATTTTCCCAAAAATTGAATTTTATACATGTTAGAAACATACCCTCTTCTGTTGTCTAATGTTCACCCATTCTGTTAATCAATCTGTATATCCAGGATTAATGGTTAAATAAGTTCAAAATGCTGAAATGCACGTTGATGGCATTGGGTGCAAAGTAAGCGAAATAATTCAAGTGCAGTGAAGAACTGTTTCATTAAGCATATTTGTGATTAAAAGAAGCAAAGATTTCTGTTAAGAAGGAATTCACTTTGCTCCTGTTGCACTCTTGGTTTTCTGGATTGCAAATTTGGATATAGAAAAGCTCTTTAATTGAATAATTTGAAGCAAAGATCCTTTCAAATCACAATGACTTGCTTTAAGAATGATTGTAAAATATTATTTAATCTTAAATAGTATCGCAAATTTTTTTTTTAATCTGGATCTGAAGAAAGAGGTGCATGGTATTGAGCTCTTTATGAACATGTTCCTTTGTATCTTATAAAACTGTCATGTAAAAGGTGAAAAACAAAAGCACAGAGAAGAGGCACTAGAACAGATGGAACCTTCATCCCTAACATGTCATAGAATCATGAATTTATCTGAATAGGAAGCTTTAAGTGATTCATTGCTCATATATTTTCATATATGCCTCAAGGAATGATGATATAGGGGCAAATGATAACGGGAAGGTCAGCTCCTTGTTTTCTTTCCACAAATATTAAAGAAATTCATTTACTTTTTTATTCCCTAAAGAGGAAGATAATTATTGCATTATTGAAAATTTCTCTGAGAAGCTCTAGCACTCTTAATTCTCTTCTAACAGAAAATTTGATTTGTTGATTCTTTGCCATTTCTTTTAAATATTACTATCATGTGGACTGACTAAATATTAGATTGTTTTGATTAGTTGTATAGAAATCAGGTTTGGAAAAACATCCCTATATTGAATCATGCTTGTCTTTGGCACAGAGGTATTACATTCCTGACCCAGCATTATGCTTCCCTGCTTTTCTAAATTATTTTAAAAGTTAGAAATAGAATTCCATGTTTAAACAAGCAGAATGACAACTTTCTGAGGATTGTGGCTATTACATTCTTCCTGAACATGGCAGAACAGATTCCCACATTATGAGATGTTGTAATAGAGAATCTTAGAATCTAAATGCTGGCTTCAAAGATAAACAAACTTGGGAAGAAACACAGACTACTTTCTGTGCTGTAGTATCCTTTAGCTGTCTTACAGTACATTGAGAGACCATGTTCCAAGGGATGACATAGCATCATTGGTTAGAATATATGCACTAAGAGGTTCATTGTGCTTCTGGATTTTGTAAATGAGACCAACGTATCCATTTAATATGATTATTACTTCTTTGTCCCTTTCTCAAAGCTTTATGTCTTATACTCAGCTCTTAGAGAAACTTTGTCTTCACCTTCCTAGAGAATAGTTGTACCAGTGGTATTAAAAAAAAAAAAAAAAAGTTATACTCACCCTAAAACATCAGCAGGGCAGACCTCTGCTTTCTGATATGGGTGCCATATGCAATTGCCATATGTGGTCATTGAATATTCAATAAGTGCCCATTGCGAGCTTGGCTTTAGGCAGAGAATTGTTTAGAGGTTTAGCTTGCTGGTACTCCTGTGGAGCGTCATCTCAAGATTGAGTTTATAGGACCATAAGTGTCTTTTAGAAAAAAATAAAATTCAAAGCTCCTTTCTTTTGGGGCATGGAATTGGGCAGCCAGTTTGAAAAACATACATAGTTTTCCAAAATTCCATGTAAAATCAGACTGGTCTTCATAAATCCCTTTTTAGAAAATTAATCTTTCTGTAATTTTCTCTTCTTTAGTGATATTTCATTTTTTTCCTGGGCAGGCACACACAGTTTACAAACTGTAGAATAATGCTTTTTCATAATAAAGGATGGTGTGCCCCATTATGGATTGAATCTTTGTCAGTGGCATGTGTATAAGTAATGTTCAAATTCTTTATGTGTCTGTAGTTGGACTGGTGGTGGATAATAATTGTTATTTTTATTTTTCAAGCATGATTTTTTTTGGTACCTTTTTGAGAGGAGACAGAGAAACTGGGGGAGCTGGAGGTGAATGGCACTGAGTCCTTCCCACAGTTAAAAGGGTTTGCAGATGTTACTCTCCAAGCTAGTAGCCTGTGAACACAAACACTGCTCTCTGCTTTTGTGGAAATTTCACATCAGCCCCACAATCTTTTCTCGCCACAGCTATTCTTTTTCATTTTGAACAAAGAGGCTGCTGACACCCTTGATTGGGAAGGAATCAGGCTTTCTCCACATTCTCCTGTCACTTCCTACTTCTAAGTCTCTAACTCCTTTTCTGCACTATTCTCCTGGGCCCCTGCTACCTCCTCCCCTTTAGTAGTGGAAGCACCTTCTCCCATACAGTCTTATCAGTTTTTATATTCATCTGCTTCACAAGTTTTACTATTTTTTTGTCCAAAAATTGTTCTATTGTTTCTCTTTAATTATTCTTGTCATTGTCTTCAAAATTGTTTGATGTTTTTTTCATGCCCAGTTGCTTTCTGTAATTTATACAATATATTGTCTTATATTTAATGCTGTAAAATATTTGAGAGTCTGGTTTGCAGAAAAAAAATCTATACAAAGTAGGCTTGCATTATGTTGTATATTTATGCCATAACTGAGGAGGGGTATTTTTAGAGCCACTGTAGCTTAAAGTTGTTAATTTTTACCAATAGTTACTATGTTCTGAGTAGTCCTAGGAGTATGGTCTGTTGATGACTTTGTCTCAGTGAGTAAGGTTTCAATATCTGTATATATACATATTTATACATGCCACTGTGGAGTTGATTTCACTGTAAATAGTGGTAATTTCCTGTTCAAATGCTTCTATTGAAAGTATTTATTTTAAGAATATAAACCAACTGTACTATTGGTCAAAAGGGCTGTCATAAAAAAAATTTTTTTTGACAGTTAAACACCCCCAGCCACTGTGCTCGGCTATTACACTCCCAAATAACATGAGAGGGAGGAAAAGGAGACTAAAATCTTTCCCCACCCTGTACTGCAGGTACCTTTTTAACCTGCACATCAGATGTTTGAGAAAGCCACCGTGGGTGAGGAGCCTGATTACATTTCCTGATCTTCATCCACTTCACAGTAACAGTGGAACCCTATGCCCTGCATGGTGAATGCCAGGCATTGTCCCTGGAAGGGAGATCACTGACATCGCATTGGGCCAGCCTTAATTTTGCAGACACAGTTGGCTGCTCCTCCGCATGAGGGCCTCAGTGAGAAAGAGCCTCAGCTGCAGCTCCAAGAAAATCTGGATATACATCCATGGGAAATGGGGAAATAACTGTCACCTTAGCAAAGCATTAAACCACATAGTCTAATCACAGGAAGGAAACGTCACTTGAATTACCTTGAACATTTCCCACAAACACCTCATCTTTTTCCCTGTTAGTGAATATTGTAGGCATCCGGCCTGATGCTGCTCGTAACCAGGGGGTTAGGAAATGAATACATCTGTTCTAAGATGTGTTCAGCTTACTTCTCAGGAGTCCTGGTTTGCATTAAAAGTTTCCACAGATAAGTGGAACCCTAATTTCTATAATCATGTTTAGCTTCATTTTGGGGCTCCCTTGTCTGAGTAGTATTTCTCACTGACCTTGTGTAGAGGACTGGGGCCTGTGTCACTGGCAATGCAGTGACTTTAGAGTGAGGGCACATTTTGGGGTATTTTCTTCCATTTGAATCACAATTTATATATTTCTTTGGGACCTCCATTTGTCTTTTCAAACAAGTGAAGAGGTTACCTAAACAGTAATGCTGGAGGATGATTTTCTAAAATCCTGTTTGTAAGTAAATCTGGTTTTACAATTAAAATGTGAATGGTTTTACTGCAGGTGCCAGGGAATTTAGCACTAAGCTAGACATTCAACACTTTTTTAACCTTTAGGGGAAGAAATAAGATGACTTGTGTAATGGTCTCAAGAAGAAATATTGTAAATAGTTCCAAAAAAATATTTATTATGTGTGCTGTGTGCAGATTCATGTTCTGAGTGATGTCAGTTTGCATTGTAATGTTGTAGAAGGATATATTCTGAGCTGTGGTTTTGCTTTTAATAAATCCAGTTCACATATCTAGAAAGAAAACCGTGAGCTGTTGGGCTAGGGAGGGATTGGGTGGGTGGGGTATGGGCAGGGGGGGGGTGATTTTTTTAAAAGTAGCATCAAGTTTAAGCTTTAATGCTTCTCTTCATCTCATCCAATAACTTTTTTAATTATATATATGTATATACGTATATATATATATATATATATATATATATATATATATATATATATATATATATATAGGACTGAAACTGGTCAGTGGTCAGTACATGGGTCTGCAGAGCAGATTTCCCTTTGTTCCTTTTGATGTACTGCTCTTAAGCAATAATAATCTTGGTAATAACACTTGTGATGGGGGCCCCCTGGCCCTCGGCCCCTGAGAAGTGAGTAGGGCTGAAATGTCGTCCTGCTAAGATTGCTTATCTTTGCTTGGAGATGTTGCTGTACTTGAATATCTGCTTCTCTTGATGTGCGTGTTCCTACTTCAAAGAAATGAGGAGTGTAGCATATAAATGAAATCTGTTAGGACCAGACCCATAAGAAAGATCCAGTCCAATGAGGAATGCTGGCAACTTTCAGGAGATTATCGCATGTGCAAAATCCTAATGTGAGGGGAGTCAAGCTGCAATGGAGGCAGCTCTAGGAGAGTTTTTAGAACAGAATAAAAATGGTCAATAGAAGAAAACTATTGTCATCTGGCCATATTTTGTTACCTTTTAACTAAATTCCATTTTCTCTCAAACCACTCACAAACACCCCCACCCCTACCCCCACTTAAGGTTTTTGAAGCACTAGTTCAGTAGAGCAAGAATATCCTGGGACAGTCATCCCCAAGATACTTCCACACCTTTTGCTTCACCCTAGGCAGTTCAGCAGAACCTCCTCAAGACCAGTCTGAACTTTGGTCAAAAAGCCCCCTGTTATCTTTAGTATCTGTCATAAAAGTAGGCTTTTAAGATATGTCTTCTCTTTTGTATTTATAAAAGTGTTTGGAGATTTTCACTAGTGTTACTTAGCTTGAAATGTTCCCTTGGGATAAACTTTTCCTTTTCTAAGCCTGAAACCAGCAGGCAGAAAAACCAACCTCCGCTTTTGTATCATTGGTGATGTGACGATGTTCACCCTTCAGTTATTTGGGGGAGGGAAGAGGGTGACATGAATCTGACCTAACATCCTCAAGTCGTCGACTTCTCATCTTCTTTAGAATCTGGCCCTTATCCTCTAGAGGCAAATAGTTCTCAAAGGGTAGCTTCCAGGGCACTAGTGAAGGCCTTCCTGTGGCACCGACATTAGCATCTATAAGAAATCATGGCTTCAGCTCTTCATTTCCATTACAGCTCTAAGATACTCATCCAAGGTCAGAACAGAAGCACAGGCAAGTTTCCTCTTTAGTCAACAGATCATGTCTCTGAGGATAAAGGGGATCCTAGAAACCCACACTGTTTGAACTTTGCCAAAGGAGCTATTGTAATTCTACTGGGAAATTGAAATGGCATTTTTTTTTTTTGATACTTTTTAGAGCTTGACCCTGTAAAATTTATTTTGAGAGGTTGAGGGGTCAGAGAGCAGAATATCGACATAAATGTGTACTGCAAGGAACTCCAAAAACAATCCTTCATTCCTCTCAAGGTCTTTTCAGGTTCCTCCCAATGTCATCATTACTGAGGTCAATTTCTTGTGTTCTTTTTCTCCCCTCCTTTTTTAAACTTTATGTGTGAGTCTTAGAGACGGTTATCCAAGATACCAAGGATTGTATTTCCAGAGAGTCCTTCCCATTTTCTGGTACTGTGTGCATAATCCTGGTCAATGTGAAAGCTCTCTCCTTTCACCTTTAGTAAAGAGCAGAAATGATGAATTTTGTAAGCTGGTGCTCTTAAGGATTTGATAATATCTCTTGGGTCTGGATTTCCGTTATGTTAGTGGGGATAAGGAAATATTGTGTCTTTAATGGATGACAATTAAATGTATGCTGTGAATTGTTGGTCTGAAACATTGAAAAAAAAAAAGTTCATTAGACAATGTTTACATACCTCACCTGAAGAACCTTTGAAAGTGTAAATAAAAATAAAAATTATATTAAGTTGCTTTAAAACAATATGTATAGCTATAAAGTTGGAGTTGGAGTTATTTTAACTTTGAATATGTACCAAGTCTCTTAAATATTGAAATTTTGTGGAATTTTTGTGCTTCTGTGTTTTACTTTCCTGTTAGGCCACATAAGAAATTGTGTTCATGCTATTGGTAAAGGGGCCCTCACTGAAAGCCAAACTTTGAAGCATTTCCCCTTTTTTTTTTTTTTAATTTGTTTGTTTGATTTGGGGGAGAAGGGTGGTATGGATGATTGAATTGGTAGGAAGAGCTTATCCATCATTGACATCCTATTCTATGAGCTTTCTAAAGGCGCTTATTTTATTGAAGTTTATTAAACATCTCTTTGATATTAAAATGTGTTTGTGTAATCAATGAACAAATGAAGAATTATCAAATGCAGAAAGTGTGTATATATATCTCACTGCAACTCAAAAAAATATGGCTTGTATATCTGAAGCAAACAAAAATTTGAGTCAGTGTCATTAAATTGTATTTGACTTACACACACACACACACACACACACACACACACACACCCCTCCTAGTATAATTTAGTAATCATTTTGTCATTCCAGGTCTAATTTAAAGGGAAAAATCAGTTCAGTCAATGGCTCCTCTTGGGTATATATGGAATTCTTAGTCAGATGCTGTTGCCTAGTTATTCCTGCTTTCTGGCAAGACTACACTTAAAGAGTTTCATCCCATTGTCAGCCCTTCCAGAGGAAGCAATGCTAAGATAGTGTTTGTGCATGAGGTTTTTTTCCTCTCCTATATTATCCTCAGGCCTCCATTCCATTGGTTATGTCTTGCAATAAAGAATAATTTAAAATCTTGGTCCTAACTAATAATTCTTATTTAAATCGATTCATGTTTTAAGGAAAGACTGAGAGCATTTGCTTTTATTTTTTTGGGAGGAGGGCAGAATTAGGGAAACAATGATTTTGCTTTGCAGTTCCCTTCCTGCCTTTTTGCTTTACATCTCATCAGCCCACTGAGCAAATGACAGAATTTTCCCAAAAGAGACTTATTTCTGGGTAGATTCTGGTATTGATTTCTGGTTTGAAACTTTATAAAGCAGTCCAAAATTTTTGTTATGGTCTATGGTATAAATATTACCTTGTATAAAAGCTTAGTACAGAAAGTCAAGATCAGCCCTCCTCACCTGACTTCGTGTTGAAGAGTCACCTTGATCCTTCCTAAAAGCTGTAGTCATTGTTAAATAAGACTTTTCTCCACATTGATCCTTTGTGATGGAGATCTAGAGAGGCTCTGACACAGATGAGTTGATGCTCTACTGACAAGCTAGAATTGAGGAATAAAGGTATTCAAATTGAGGTCTTTTAGTACAGATTACCCGAGCTATGAAAAACTCTAGAGCCTTTAGGGGAGATATCATGAATAAAAATCATAACTGTGAAAAATGCATATTGGCAAAAAATGCAAGTTATAGATTAGATGAACCCAAAGGAGTTTAATAGATAAGTAAATCTAAAATGTTGACCAAAAAAACCCCAAACTGAATCACATGGTATCCTTTAGTTCACTTCTTACTAACCTTGAGCCATTATCTACCCATTGTAGTGTTCATTCATTGTATAGCATGTTCTTTTAAAGTGAAACTATTGGTTGGATTTAGTCTTTTTCAGGAACTTTTCTTCTGCCAACGGTCATTTGGGTAGTTCTAACATCTGCAAGGCCATACAAAATTGTCAACTTATAGAGAACTCAAGCAATAGAAGATTGCCATATCTAGATTTCAGTTCATCCTCATCTGTGGAAAAGACGTTTAGAGCCATGCCCTAATGACTAATTATATGTATCCCTATATGGAGAATATTTGAAATTAGTGAAAGTGAGGAGAGGACTACCCCAAATCTCCATGTTAAGGGCCCATCCAGGAATAGCCCAAGTGTGTGTTTGGTTCCTCCCTCCTGCCAGCTTGGGAAGCCAAGTCTGAAGTCCAAAACGGTGTTTCTGAATCCCAGTACCATGCCTAATTCGTGGTGTATCTAGACAAGGACAGATGTCTAGGCCACTCCTGGTTAAATGGGAACCAGCCTGATGTCAGCAGGCAGCCCTGAAGAAGAGACCAGCAATCCCAAATCTCTGAATGAATAAATGTCATGTTCACATGGAAGGCATCGTAGACATGTTTTAAAACAGGACCATCCCTAGCTCCCTCATTGGTTTATCACTAACCAGTTTCTGCCAGAATCCATATCAAGTTAAAGAAACCTCCAACAAATGTTGCTATTGAAGAGCTTCTGAAAACCAAAACAAAATAGTTTTTAACCTTTAACATATAAAAATACTATAACAAAATGAAATACAAATATATATTAGAATCTGTAAGTATTCTGTATAAAGAGATTCCTTTCAAGGTTAAGCTACAGCAGGCCAAAAAAAGAATCTAGCTTTTGTATTTTCTGCTGCTTTTCATGGGGAATTTTGTGTTATTTTCCTGTTTAAAATGGCCCCTCAACCCTTTTTATACCCAATCCTTTAATACCAGTTTAACTAAAAGCAGCCAGTGGCCAGGGATAAAGCCAAAAGCAGTAAGTTCTCAAATGGATGTGGAGAGGGATTATCAAAGGGCTGGCCTCAGTTGTTACAAGAAAACTCAAGATGAAGCTGGACACGGGGCAGAGTGGATTCAACTTGTTAGCTAGCAAATGGGAGGGAAGAAAAAGATCCGGAATGTAATGCAAGCCTGGTGACTATTCCCCGCCCCCATATCAGGGCTTGTTCTTTTGGAGCAATCATAATTACTCTTAAGGAAGCCCAATAATAGTATAAACAGCTGAATTGAGAAGAAGGAAGTATTCTAGGAGAAATTGAAATGACAAAAACCATTGCCTTGTTCCTTAGCTGCCCTGATGGGGTACCCTGGGTTTCCTATATAGCATAGGGCTTAGAACTGATATTTTTCCTCCCAGCCTTATGAGATAGCATGTGGGAGAGGAGAGGAGGAAAGGATTACTTAGTGTACATGAACATTTGAGAGTTGGATTTCTTTGGGGTTAATAGACCAAAAGTTTTTTTGTTTTTTGTTTTTTTTTTCCTTTTTTCATTCCCTTTTGAAAAGTAGTCGTTTGGTAGTAATAGAAGAACACCTTGTTTTTGTTTTCTGGCCCTTGCAGTGACTTCCTAAGACGCTGCAGAATAAGAAGGTAATGTCTTGAAAAGATTTTTTTTTTTAAAGGAAACCAGCTTTTGCTTGCTGGAAGCTGGGCAAGTCTGTCCATGAGGAAATTTTGACAACATGAGGTCATTGTCTCAAGAATGGGTTTCCCCTGGCGATGGGAAGACATCGCTTGTGAGTAAAATTCTGTTTTGTAGCAGATAGAGATCTCCTAAACACCCTTCTTCAGAGTCCTCAGAATTATGTTTTTAAATGTGTGCATAATATACAAAGGAAACCACTTCCACTCAGATGCAGTTATCAAAATATCTTTTTTTTTCCTTTAAGTTCATGGGCACCAAGTTAAGAACCCCTGTTCTAATGACATCTAGACAGGATCTCAAATAATATGGCAAAAGGAAGCTATGGCATTTCTCCTCCTTTGGCCCCTCTAGCCAGGTTGGTGTTTTAGAATAAAAGAATGAAGTTTGATGTTTATTTTAAATTTCATAATACTTAAATTCATAATCCATTCAATTCCATTTACAAGTGGAATTTTTATTTGTGGATGGTCAACAATTTAGTGAATCTTAATTGTGGTCCTTTTCACACTCCATTTCCACTTTCGGCTGCCTCAGACGTCTGGTGATCTCGTCTTACTGGTCAAGAGTGGAGCCACTGAGCCATCTCCTTTGCTGAAGCTTTCTTTGACTCATTCAGCTCTCACTGAGAATCCCTTTCCTCCCAACCCCAACAGTCTTTATAATCCATGACTCTTTTTACTGTCAAACATTTAGTCCTATGTTCCTGGATGTGGGCTACTTAAAGTCAGGGCTTACAGCTTCTGCTTCTCTGTATCCCTCCCATTGACTGTGCCTAGCACAGTGCTTAATAAATACTTGTTGGTTAACATTTAAGTTTTTATTTTGGAAAATGTTTTCTAACTCAAAGGATTGGGTGTTTGGTTTTTCCCAGCTTCTCTCCTAACCTGTCCCTCGTAACTCAGTGATCAAAGTCTCACCGAGTTCCCCTCAAAATAGTTCATCTCTTGGACTCTCCCAGCCTATTCAGATTAGAGCTCAACAATTCCTTCTGTCTCCATAAAGTGATTCTGTTTCCCAACCCCTTAATCCTAGAAACCTAGAAAGTTGTGACCAAAGCTGGAAAATGTTGATCCAAATACTGAGAAAGAATTAGAATCCTAGATCTGAAAGGGGCTATAGATAATTATTTTCTACAAAAGACTCATTTTACAGATGAAGAAATGGGCTTGAAATGGCTTACCCAAAGTCCCACAGCACATTAGCAACAGAGCTAACTAAGCCTAGTACCCAGGTCATCTGCGTCTGATTCTTGTTTTCTTTCCATTTTCCTGTACTGGGCAGGGCTTTTGTAGTGAATGGGCCACCCAGAATGATGCCCCAGAAATGAACCTGGTTGGGTGAGATGAATTGAGCACAATGCACAAAGCCTTATTCATACCTATTATTCTGGCCTATGATCAGTGAGAACTTGGATCCTGCTGAGACTGAGGGCATTTGGGGGGACAGAAGGTTAAGAAGGCAGCCTTGACCGAGGGCTTAACTGTTCTTCATGAGGGCTTCTGCTGCATATGCATTTGTCCCCTTTGTCCCCTTTGCACAACAGAAATCATTCCTCTAAATGTTAGTACTTATGAGACTCAGTAAACTCTTGGATAGTTACCCTTGCTAAGACAGATTTTCCTGGACCACGTTGTAAAGAAGGATTTGCTATTCTTGGTTTCATAGCTGTGGCCCCAAGCGACTGTCCTCTCCTCACTCTAACATATTGCCCTCTCTTAGCTTGCTCCCAGGTTCAATCATTAACTGTGAAAATCAGCCCTCGCTAAGAAGTTAACTAGGTGTCTCTTCTCCCTTCTAAGTGAAGAATGCTGGGAAGGGAGCTGTGGGACAAGACTGTTCTGTAGCCAAAACCTGCCTCGGGGAAAGGATGTTGCTGTTGCCTGGGAAGCATGGTAAGGGGAAGAACTAACAAGAAGTTTCTCCCCAACAACCCCATGCCCACTACCATCCCCGAACACACATTCCCAGGGCTGTTCAGTGCCGCCTGCTGTGTGTTTATATTTGTTGGATGCCCCCGTCAGCCAGAGATCAGGAAGAGATGCAGAGTTTTCAGAAGTTCTCAGAGAGAGCCCGTGCTCCAGTGAAGCTAGGCTCCTAATGTGGCCGGACCCCCATATGACCCAGACCATTAAGAGCGCTCAGAATTGTTCCTATGTACAGTCATTTCCCAGGGAGGGAAGCTGGATGAACCATCCACATCAGCACGGTTATATAGTTAAGTCTGTGAGCCCCCGAAGACAACCTCTGTGGCACAGGAAGCATGCACAGGCCTGGTGAAAACTCCAGGACCCATGCTCCGGACCGGCTCTGTTCTAGGAGCGGGCAGCCCGCAGAGGGGGAGAGCACATCTGGGCTCCAGTGCCAGGCAGTCTACCATGTCCTAGCCGCAGGCAGAGGAAGAAAGAGTTGAGTACAGATGGGTAGATCCAACCCAGGCTGAGTGGCCTGGGCATCTGAAAGGAAGGGATTTGGGCAAAGGCTCTGCCCCTCCCCAACCTCACTCACTCATTTCATTCATTCAACAAATATTTATTGAGCGCCTACTATGTGCAAGGCACTTCAAGCCGGCCCCAGGAAGAGGGCAAGCCGACAACACAGAGCAGCTCAGCTCAGCCCCAGTGCCCACAGCTGCCATTCTGTTTTGAGCTTCAAAAAGGGGGGGGCGGGGGAATCTATCTACACACAAGTTCTGCCCACCAGCAGTCCATCCTCGCCTGTCCTTCCCTCACTTCCAGTGGCCATGTTTCCTGCCACGTGGCTCTGTCTACAAATGTCAGTACAGTTGCTTGTGTTGCCACGGCTGTTCCAGTCCACCGTCCACGCCTATCCTGGCTGTACTGACCATCCACATCCTGGTGTCTGTCTTGGTTGTGGTCGTTCCCCGCCCCACTGTAACCCCCCCTCCCTCCCCCACGTTCCCACCCGCCCTCCCCCACCATCAGCCCAGATTCGGGCCCTTCTGGCGCTACATGCAGCTAGCGCAGCCACACTTGATGGCCTTTTCCACCTCCTCCACAAATGAGGAACCATCGCTGCACTCAAAGGTGAATCTCCTCCGTTTCATCCGCAGCCCTGTGCAGCAGCCCTGGCCCAGGCAGGAGCCCCGACACTCGACCCAGGACAGCGGGCGGGTGGTCTGGCAGATGGCATAGCCCCTCTGGACCTGATGAAAATCCCGAACAGGGTCCCCCTGGCACTTGGACTCTGAGTGAGACACCAAGAGAAAGGCACAGGGTCACAGGCCTTCTTTAGGGTGGTTTGTGGAGGTGGGAAGTAGAAGGTGGGCTTATGAGGTGTCTTCCTTTGACTTGTGGGCTCTCCTTTCCCTACTTCTTTCCTCCCTCTAAAGTCTTATGGTCCTTAGGACTAAGGTGGAAATGACCTTAGGGGTGGGTTAGTCCAGCCTCCTAGTTTTATGGATGAAGAAACTGGGGTACGGAGAGTACAAGCGATCTCTCCAGCCACATACAAGAGGGAAGAGCTGGGAAGCCGGTCCAGATCTTCTCTCCAAATGCAATTATCTAGAAGGGACAGTGGACGTCAGAGACGGGATCATGGGTTTCCAGTTGGAAGCGCCCTCGGAAGTCATCAAATTGAGTCCCTTAATTTTCATGTTAGAGGAAGCCTAAGCCCTGGGAGTTATGATTGGTCCACGATCACACAAGCGGCAAGCGGCAGAGCTGAGAGTAAAACCCAGATTCTTTACTCCAAATTGAGTGCTCATTGCCCTAATTCTATCCATGTCGCCTTCTCAGCTCCCTTCCCCCACCCCACCCCACTCCTTATCTGAGCAAAGACCAGGGGAAGGAACAAGATCCATGTCTTTAAAAATATGGACTTCCTTTTGCTATGCCCCACTTCCAGGCATGGGGAAGAAGTAGGGGATAGGAAAAGGACTCTTTTTTCCTTTTTTACCAGGATGCTCAAGGCTGGGAGTGTTTCCCGGAGAAGAGAAGACGCCATGCAGATTTGGAGGGAAGCTCCATTCTTCTGGTTGCACTGAGAGTGAGTGGAGGAGCATTTCATTTCAGAAGGCCACAGGGAGGCTCTTGCTCCTCACTAGATAGGGGGCAGCCAGAAGGCACAGCCAGGTTGGGGAACTGGTAAAAATGCTGTGAGGCAATTCTCTCATTGGAGAAATTTAGGGGTTGGTGCCCAGAAGGAAGGGAGAAGAGAGGGGCACTGGGCTCAGGAGAAAGGCAGTCTAGGAAATAAAGCAGTGAACTGAGGAGCAAGGGCTTTCAGGGAAATGGTGCATTAGGATGGGGGCCCCTGACCTTGCTCACACAGCTCCCCAGCAAAGCCACTGTCGCACACACAGTGCGCGGCCCCCTCGGTGGAAATCTGGCAGTGCCCATGTAGACAATGAAGGTTCTCACAGGGATCTGGCGGCTCCCCTGGCTGGTTGCACAGAGCTCCTGTGTACCCATCCTGGCACTGGCAACTGTATGACAGAGCATCCAGGGGCAAGCAGGTCCCATGCGCACACCTGGACAGAAGAGAAGACCCCGCCTAAGTTGGTACGCTGAAGCTAAGGTGGGAGCTGTGTCCCCAGGAGGCAATCAGTGCAGGTTGCTGGCCCAGCCCCCACCAGATTCTCAGATCCATCCCCTCTTTCTCCTTATCCCAGCAGGGCCACGTTCTGACAGCAGTACTGGGAAAGAGAAGAGCTGTGACTTTCCAAATCTGGACCATCCCCCACCCCTGGGAAAAGGACCTTTCTACCAGGATGCTTTAGGCTGGAGAAGAGAAGATTGCCCTGGAGCCAAGCCATTTTGCTGGATCCTGCAGAGCTGAGGCCATGAGGGGCACGGGCCTGGCAAGGATGGAGCGGGGACCTTTGTATCATTAGGCCCTAGACTGGAGAAGCCACAACCTGCAGGCCTTGGGAATGGCCGCTTTTCTTCAGTGTCCTTCCTGTGTCAGTGCCCCCCCCCCCCCAGCCCTTTTTTCTTGTTCCTCCCCGAGGCCAGCAGGTGGAGGTGGGCCATCTCACCCAGGGAAGGAGAAGGGGTCGGGGGCTCACTCACTTGTGCCCCTGGCAGGGGTTGCCGACTTGCTGGTCG
Organism: Sminthopsis crassicaudata; assembly: GCF_048593235.1. Taxonomy (NCBI): domain Eukaryota; kingdom Metazoa; phylum Chordata; class Mammalia; order Dasyuromorphia; family Dasyuridae; genus Sminthopsis; species Sminthopsis crassicaudata. Next base: position 609,983,855 of record NC_133618.1, read on the forward strand.
CAGTGGGGGCCTCCCCAGCCTGGCTCGCAGTGGCAGACGGGCCCGTGGGCAGCGTTGGGCTGGCAGATGCCATGGAGACAGTACAGCTTACGGCACGGCTCGCAGCCGGGCACCACGCCTGGCTTCATCTGCGTCTTGGTGAAGTCTTGCAGCTCATTGTTGATGTACAGGTTGCGTATGCAGCCGTGGAAGCTTGTGCCATTGAGGATCTGCCACAGCCGGAAGGCAGCTGAGTTCACGTCCACGGGCATCCCTGCAGCCAGAAGCAGAGCCGCTCTGAGCCCTGGAGGCTCCCATGGGGGGGGCACTCTCAAGGGCACCTGCCAGGGCTCTCACTGTGTCCCACCCCCCGCTTCTGGCTGTGCCCTGTCTAGCCAGAGCTTGTCAGTAGATCCCCACAGCCCTTTTAGGCAGAACATGGAGGCCTCTCTTCCTGGCCTCCTTCGAGGCCGTCACCAGTCACGGGAGACAGAAGGCTGTGGGGGAGCTGGTCCCAAGCCTGGCCTCTCACCCCGGCCAACATGCCGGCATTCCCTTCCTCACGCATGCAACAGCCACTCAGCTTGGGCTGAGACACCTTCCCTCCAGCCCTCCCTTTGGTGGCCTTTTTATTCATGCTCATATTGGAGAAAACTTCTGGAGCCCCAGGGCGGTGGGAGAAGAAGGATGACATGGACAGAGACCGGTCCTTGCCCCACATCCCCCTCAACCCACCTCCCAGACTACGGAGCCTTACAGAGGCTGACCTGGCTTTAAATTAACCCACACTAGCAAGGCTTTAGGTCTCCAGCTTCAATGTAAGACCAGATCCCAACCCCCAGATCTTCTTAGAACTGGATCCTCCAGAGAGGGGATGGCTGAGGACATCGCAGAGGCCAAAGGGCCACACGAAGCTGACCCAGGCCGTGAATGAAAGCAGGAGCACCTGGGAAAGGCCAGAGCCTCACCTCCCACGTAGAGCGGGGCCTCGCTATTGAGGGTGTAGTGTTTGCCAAAGTTGTCCATGGTCATGGGGCTGCCTCCATCGATGGAGAGATTCACCATCTGGTCAAAGGTGACAAGTTCGACTGTGTGGAACTGGCCATCATTGATGGTCTCGGCGCTAGAAGGAGACAAGGCAGCACCCCCCACTGTGGGTCAGGGGCTTCAGCCACAGGAGAACATCAGCATCTGTCTCTCCAGACATGTGGGGCTACCGTAGCAGCAGCACAGATCACAAAGGATCTCAAAGCACCTTCAGACAAACAGCCTCCCAAGAACAGAAGGACTCGGTGACAGACTTCTCATCCACCCGCCTTAGGGCTGGGTTGGGAAAGCCTTTCTGGGCTGTCCCTGTCTTGAAGAGGCTTCCTGACCCTTCCCCTTGTCACACATGCTCTTCCCACCTATCCCCAAGGTGAAGAACCCTAAGCCTCCTTTCTGAGGTAGGCCCTGAACTGAAAGATAGCGGCAGGGGCTCTGGCTCCCAGACCTCCAGGGGTTCATCTGAGAATAGCAGTCCTGATTGTGGAGACCGAGTAGCGGATGCTCCCTAGCCCCAGAGGGTGAGCACTTAGGGCAAAGGAGGAGCTACCTGTAGATAGCCGAGCTGGGGTAGCTGCCTGGATCGTAGCTGACCCTCACGTGCCCTTGGTACAGCTCCACAGCAATGTGGTCATTGTCACCGTTGTACAGCAGTATTCCGTTGTCTTCCGCTGTGGCAACCTGTGGAGAGAAAAGATACCTGTGCCCTCTGTGTGTGGGAAGTAGGTAGGAGGGGGCCCCTGGGTCCCTTTCCAAGGAACACTCTCAGAAAGACCAAGTCCTTAAGACTGAAGAGGAAACCCCCAAACTCTGAAAAATCCTTAAAGGAAAAAACCTCCTTCCACTCTGCCTCAGGGAGGGGACTCCGGCCCAAGCACAGTTTCATTTTTTGCTCTCTGGGTGGGGATGGCTCAGTCCTGAAACCCATTGAATTCAATTCAAATTTTAACCCTGGCTGAAACCCAGCTGGGAGCCAATCTGGGACTCCACCCACTAACCCCCTTCAGCATGTAGCCAAAGCCCCCCATTATGAAAGAGCCAGACTGGAGCCCTCTCTTTGCAGAGGTTCCAAACATGGCAGCCTTACACCTAGCACCAAGGATCTCTGCCCACTGGAATACTGTTTCCAGTGCCCTCTTATCTCTACCTTCAACTTTACTAACTAGACTTTAACTTTACTTCCAAACCCCATAATAAATCTCTTTTATCAATCTAGGTTTTCGGGTCTGATTCCTTTACAGGGGACTCTTGTGCCGCTACTAGACCTCATTTAACTCTGTATCCTTGCGCCAAATCCAAAGGGGCTGCAGGGGAGCTCCATGTGACTCCCTGTACCCCAAACCTGCCACTAGACCTCAATTAAACCTAATTTCATTGAGGTTCCCCAATTCTAAACCTCATCAAGACCACACTCCAGGTAAGCGCTTTCTTCATCCATCACCCCACTTCTCTTCCCCCCGCCCAGAATGCTCATCTCATTGTACCTGTAGTGTGATGTTTGCCCGGGGCCAGTTCTGCAGGTCAGTGAACTGTAGATATGTGTCTCTGTCCACAAAGTTGACACTTAGCAGCTTCTCACACTCAGGGCCACCAAAGCCTGGCAGACACTGACATACAGGCCTGCTTCCTAGGTCTACGCAGTTGGCCCCATTCTGGCATTCGGCTCCCTCACAGGGGCTCAGGGGCTTTAGGGGCTGGGAGGCCATCTCACACAGCTGCCCGCTGTGATAAAAAGAAGGAAAAAGGAAGTGAGAAACAGTGACCCATTGTCCTAGGCATGGAGCACATCCTATTTCCTCCTGGAGCCCCTCTTCCCAGTATTACACTCATTACTAGTCACCTGAGCCCCGGCCCTATTTTCAATTAAACTCAATTAAGTGAGTATTTAGTAAATGTCTAGCCCCAGGGACCTACACAGCCCTTCTTCCACGGAGATCATTCCGTTAACTGGCACGGCCACTTTGTCTTTTGGAATTCCTAATTCTGTTGTTTGTTGGGTTTGAAAATTATTGTAAACTTAACAGCTATTAACAGAAACAAACAAATATACAAACAAAAAGAGTTGATGATCTTACATTGAACCTTCCAGGAGTCAGAGCTAAAAGAATCACTCAACAGATAAAGAAAAATCCTTTGTTCTGTATTTGCCATTAAAAACAAACCAAACCCTTGTAGACTATATTCCCACACCTTAAAAAGAGAAATTCTAGAAAGAACTTGACAAGACCTTCTAAAGTAAGCCAACATATATTTGAATACTTGTGAAGTCAGTGCAAAGATGAGCAAAGAAAGGTGAAAAACATGTTGAAAAATATAATCTAGGGGCAGCTCAGTGGCGCAGAGGATAGAGCACCAGCCCTGAAGTCAGGAGGCCCTGAGTCCAAATCTGACCTCATGCACTTAACACTTCCTGGCTCTGTGACCCTGGGCAAGTCACTTAACCCCAATTTCCTTGCCTGAGGAAAGAAAGAAAGAGAGGAGGGAGGAAGGAAGGAAGAAGGAAGGATGGATCTAGGAGCAAGAAACAAAAGGGGCCAAAGGCTTATAGATTTTCTAAAGGACTTTTTCCTACATATCATAAATTTTCCCCAAAAAATACAGTTGAGAATTGCATGACAAGAACCAAATGACATCACAAAAAAATGAAAATGTTTATATTTTAATACACAGGACATGATTTGATTATCAGTATAGAAGTCATTTCCACATCAGCTATTGTGCAGTGAGATCAATGACTTGTTGAAGCAAAGATCAAAACCAGTACAAATTGGAAGAACAATGAAAAGGTATGCTATTCAGTTTTAATCTCATCTATTTGAGTGAGCTATTGTCATTTAAAAACAGAAAATTAATCAAGACACATGTAACCATTACAATTTCCTAAAGAAGTTTGATGGAAATTAATCATAAAAATAAACCATCCCAGATATATGTTTTCTTAGAAGAGCAGAGAAGAGATATGGCAGCTAAGGGCACAACTGCTTCAAACTTGTTTGTAAAATCCAAAGAAGAAAGGCAGTGGAAGAGAAGGAGCAATGATCACTTTATAAAATAGAAAGAAACAGTTTCACAGAAAGCTTGGTGAGATTAAGTTACGTTACCTCAAGGACACTTAAGGATGAAATTTGAAGAGGGGGCTGGGGAGAAACAAAATAACAGAAAAGATACAACATGATTTCCACAACAAACTCTTGCCTTTAAAAACAGTAAAACCTCCACTTCTGTACCAACAGCACAGTCCCAGTGCCCAGTGTCCTGCATAAGGTGCTGAAGAAAATCAGCGTGGAGGAGCAGTTGGGCTCCAAAAAGTCTGTGTTTCAGTAGATGCAGTTTTGAAGGCACTGGTTTTCAAGCTCTCAGAAAGGGGAAGATACAGGGAAGATACAGGCCATATACCTATTGTCTCAGCGCTTAAAAACTGAAATAGGAATAATCTACATGTGTTGAAATCATTCTTGTGAAAACTACAAGAGCAGATAGGCTTTCTCAAATCATTTTACAGCAGAAACATCTTTCTGGTAAAACAATTGACCCAAAGAGGTAGACAATACAAGATCCCATTGTATTTATCATCTGTTGACTATTTAAAAAAAATTGATTTGTAGAACAAAATGCCACCTTAAAAATTCTTTTATGTCAGGGTGTCACTCATGTATATGATAGAATCACCCAAGATTCCTTGAATGATGTAACAGAAGAGATAATTTTATTCTTTAGCAATCTAATTATTAATAACAAATGAGGCATGAACAGTAAGACACAACTCTTCAAAGGTTATTTGCAACCACCATGAAAGAAATATGATCCAAGTTTCTGTACAGTTTGTGAAGTCTTCCATATGCTTTTCTTTGCAGATCACATGTTACTAATTTCCTCAATCCCCAGAACATTTTATATCCTAAATTAGAGGTACATAATTGCTCAAGAGTTCAGACTAAGTCTCTCTATAGGAAAAGGCAAGTGGATAAAGAATGCCTATTGTCTAGACTACAGCATGCAATAGGATAACCAAACCATAAAAATTGTCTTTCAATACCTTTGTTTTGAACATAAAATTATAAATAGGTAATGAGCTAGGTCTGGCCCAAATATAAAGGAAGAGAGTCAGCTAGATTTCATTTGATAAAATACACAGTGTTTTTAAAAGCTTCTCCCTGAGACAAAGATCTATCATAAATATCAATACCCTTTGGTCAATACTGTTCGACCACACATCATGGAATACGATAGTCTCCAAAGCTGCAGGTTACCCAAAAGGCAACAGAAAGGTGTGAGATAGGTATGAGTGAGCCATTACATGTTAGCCAGTAATTACATGGGAGAAATTACTTAAAAGGAGATCATCAAAGAGATGCATGGCTAAGAAAGAAGATGGACCGTCATGGAGTGAGAAAGGATAACTGATGGATAGCTTCTGTGCCTCCTCAGATGTAAAGGAAGCATCTAGCATTTGGGGGTGGGCCCCTTGTGAAAAATTATAAGAGTTTACAGTAAGGAACAGAGTAACACTCGAGATTTTCCTTTGGTAACATTCAAGGGAGTACCCACATTAATGGAGTCACAGACACATATAGATAGTGTTGTCCGGAAGGCAGCTGAAGATGCACTGCAGAAGTAAGCTGCTTGTTTTGATTTGGGAATCATTTGCACAGATACGGTGACTGAATGCATGGGAATACATGTTTGCCAAGGGATGCAAAGGAAGAAAAGACCCCTGAGGGATACCCACACTTATGAGACAGGACATGGATCATGCTAAAGCAAAGGAAATTTTACAGACAGAAAATCATGGCACAGAACCAAAGGAGGGGAGAGGAGCAATCAATTGTGTCACACTCTGCACAAATGCCAAGGAAGATGACTGAGAAGAGGATTGATTGGGGATTGGCTGGGGCAAAACTGGCATCGGAATATGAAATGGAATATGAGCAATTTTTAAAAATGTGAGATTATTACAAACTGAGGCAGAGCGAAATATGTAAAACCAAAGTACAATTTGGTTTAAAAAAAAAAGAAAGAAAGAAAGTATCAGAACACACTATTGTGTGCAATATCAAATTAGATTTCTATACTGGATGTTTCAGCTTAATTATGTTTCTTTGCCATGAGAAGTAATTTACAGAGGGATGGGAAAAGATTTGATATAAAGACAAAATTTGTTTTATCAATTAGTCATGCCCTATGCTTTATGATACCATTTGGGATTTCTTGGCAAAGACAAAGAATGATTTTACCATTTCTTTCTCTAGCTCATTTTACAGGTGAGGAAACTGAAGCAAATAAGATTAAGTGACTTTCCCAGGATCACCCAGTCAGATTTGACCTTAGGACCTGCTGATAAAAATTCAATCTCTCTGGGCTTCCATTTTTTTGTAAAGTGTAAAGTAAATTTGTACATTTGAACTAGGTGATCTCTAAAGTTTCAGCCAGTTCTCAAGCAGCACTCTACTCATCTCACTCCCCTAATGACATTCCTAAGACTTACTTAAACATTTTTAAGAAGAGAATATTGCATTCAAAGGTTTAAGAGATTATTAATAATCTTTGAAAAAGCAGTTTCATCCGAGTGGTGGGATCTAAAATCAGTTGGCAAATTGTTGAGGAATTAGTGAATATTGAGAAAGTAAAGACAGGAAGGAGACAACAGGAAGAAGGGAGGAGATGATGGCTTGAAGTATATGATGGGGTCAAATAGAAACAAAGATTCAGCATTAGTGGGCAATAAGAAAGGAGACATTAAATAGGATTAAAGAGGAAAGTAGGAGGCTGGGGGAGAGGGAGAGAAGAACTACCAGGGAGATCAGCTCCAAAAAGAGAAAGGTGAAAGTTGGCATTTAAAGGGCACTCACAATCTCACCAAGCACTTTGTAAACATGATCTCACTTGATCTCACAATTGCTCTGGCAGGTAAGTACTGTACTATTCAAGAGACAAGGGTAGTATTCAGTTGAACTGGCTCACCAAAGAGTCAAGATGGGGATGGATAGGAATGGAGCTGGTGTAGAAGCGATAGCCAAAGAATTGAAGGGTTGAAAGATTAAAAATTACGGTAAGGCCCTAGAACAGAGTTTGGGGTTGTAAGGCCAGAGGGAAAGGTGGAATGACAATATATTTTGATCAGATAGGGGAATTTCAGAGTTCATGAACTCGGGTGATGGCAAGATCAAATATATCACTGTTTTTGTGAATGGCTGAGGTAACGTGGAAGAAAAGGTCATGTGAAATAAATGAGGTGAAAACTTTAGGTGAAGGTGTTTGAGGGAGTAATTATTATGTTTGTTGAAATCCTCTAGTAAGAGGGCAGACACTGAAAGGGAAAGACTGAGAAAATGTCTGGAGCTACCAGTTTTGACTGGATGGTAGGTATGGATTAAATGAACCTCAAAGGAGAGCTTACTGACTGATAATGGTAGGGGGGACCTGGAGGTGCCAGTGAGGGCAAGAAGCATTCTTAAATCCCCCAACTCAACCTGTGAGTCAGGGAAAATAATGAGCATGGAAAGAAAGGTCAAATAGGCTTCCATCACAAGGCAACCAGTTCTCAGTGAGAGACAAAGTATGTATGGAAAGAATAGACAAGGAAAAGATTGGAGAGGAAAGCAGATGGCACAGTGGGAAAGGTGGGTACTTTTAGAGTAGGACATGGTGCCTGGGATGGGGATGGAAGTGAATAGAAATTAAGGAATGGCAGTGTGAGTGGCAGATGATAGAGGGAGGAGAACAGAGGTCCTCCTCTGCTGATATCTGAGGTTTCAGAACTTACCAACTCCAATCTTTTCTGCACACTGCTGCCAAAGCAATATTCCGAAATCCCAGATCCAGCCATGTCACAGCTCAGTACCCTCCAATGGCCCTCTTTTATCCCTCAGATGAATCTCACACTCCTTTTTGTTTACAGCCCTTCACCCATTTTTCCAGCCAGTCTCTTCCAATATACATCTTTATATACTCTATTATCCATACAAACTGACTGACCTGTGCATGTTCTTCATGCACAGCCTTCCATCCCCTGCCTCCATGCTGCTGCAGAGATTGTCCTCCATATCTAGAATGTACTCCCAGCCCACATGAAAGTGAGCTTGACTTCTTCAGGGCTTTTAATGAGTAAGTACTCTTCTATAGTAAGAGACTGAGGGCCGGCCTCCAAGAGTCCCCCCCTCTAACATACTGGCTATGGGGTTCTTATTGCTCTAATAATGTAGATTGTATGCACTAGGAGGGGATGTGCATTGCCAATTAAAGGAGGGCAGGGTGGCCAAGAACTGAGATCTGCCTCTTCACATTTCTCATTGAACTCTCCCTGTATCTGTCTTTGAATTTATCATACTTTGCTGTGTTCCATGTTACTATTGGAAGGGAATAAACATTTATATAGCACCTTCTACATACCAAATTCTATGCTAAGCATTTTACAAATATTATTTCATTTGGATCTGTCATCTGAATTTTACAGCTGAGGAAACTGAGGCAAAGAGCAGTTAAATGACTTGCTCGGGGTCATACGGATAGTTCATGTCTGAGGGTGCCTTTGACTTGAGGTCTTCCTAACGTCAGGATTCTGTCTACTGAACCTAATATTTAACAATATCAAGTGAGATATGAAACAAGAAAAGGTATTCTTGCCCAAAACCACTCATTTCACCCCTGAGATGAAGTTGTTTTCTAAATGAAGATGTTTTACACTGAAATGAAGACGTTTTCTAAATGGAAAAGAGATTCAGTCCATCTAGTGAGGTCCTCTACATGCTCCTATTTGCAGAGAACATTGTATTGATTATATCATGTCCACTGAATGCCAGAATGTCTCAATTCGATTCACATGTACTCAGAAGAGATTAGCCTAGCAATTCACATAGGAAAAACCCAAATAGGCTAAAAATACACATTGTCCCGATAGTGATGTGCTATGAGATGGGCATCCCATGAGTTAAACTATCAGTCTATTGGACAAATGCCAATACACAGTGAGCTACCTGGAACCAGAAATGAATAGGAACAAGCCAGTAGACTGGATTACATTTAAAAGATGGATAATTTTCAGTGATCCCATGGCTGAGTAAATTGTGGTACATGAATGTTATGGAATATTATTGTTCTGTAAGAAAAGATCAGCAGGAGGAATACAGAGAGTCCTGGAGAGACTTACATGAACTGATGCTGAGTGAAATGAGCAGGGCCAGGAGATCATTGTACACAGCAACAACAGGATTATACAATGATCAATTTTGATGGGCGTGGCTCTTCTCAACAAAGAGATGATTCAGACCAATTCCAATGATCTTGTGATGAAGAGAGCCATTTACACCCTGAGAGAAGACTGTGGGAACTGAATGTGGATCACAGCATAGCATTTACACTCTTTCTATTGTTGTTTGCTTGCATTTTTGTTTTTCTTCCCAGGTTATTTTTACCTTCTTTTTAATTCTGGTTTTTCTTGTGTAGCAAGACAACTGTATAAATATATGTGTGTGTGTTTAATATATAGTATTTAACATATATACATATATATATTGTATTTAACATATACTTTAACATACTTAACATGTATGGGATTACCTTCCATCTAGGACAGGGTATGGGGGGAAGGAAGGGAAAAGCTGGAACAGAAGTTTTGCAAGAGTCAATGTTGAAAAATTATCCATGCATATGTTTTGTCAATAAAAAGTTATAATTAAAAAAGAAACTAAAAAAAAACATACAAACAAAAAATTTTTTTCATGCTGCCTATCTTTTTAAAACCACTTTTCACAAGCATTCAGCCATTCTGGAGAGCAATTTGGAACTATGCCCAAAAAGTTATCAAACTGTGCATACCCTTTGACCCAGCATTGCTGCTATTGGGCTTATATCCCAAAGAAATACTAAAGAGCGGAAAGGGACCTGTATGTGCCAAAATGTTTGTGGCAGCCCTTTTTTGTTTGTGGTAGCTAGAAACTGGAAGATGAATGGATGTCCATCAGTTGGAGAATGGTTGGGTAAATTATGGTATATGAAGGTTATGGAATATTATTGTTCTGTAAGAAATGACCAACAGGAGGAATACAGAGAGGCTTGGAGAGACTTACATCAACTGATGCTGAGTGAAATGAGCAGAACCAGAACATCATTGTACATGGCAACAACAATACTATATGAAGATGTATTCTGATGGAAGTGGATATTTTCAACATAAAGAAGATCTAATTTATTTCCAGTTGATCAATGATGGACAGAAACAGCTACACCCAGAGAAGGAACACTGGGAATTGAGTGTAAAATGTTTGCACTGTTGTCTTTCTACCCAGGTTATTTATACCTTCGGAATCCAATTCTTACTGTGCAACAAGAAATTTGGTTTTACACACATATATTGTATCTAGGTTATACTGTAACACATTTAATATGTATGGGATTGCCTGTCATCTAGGGGAGGGAGTAGAGGGTGGGAAGGGAAAATTTGGAAAAATGAATACAAGGGATAATGTTGTAAAAAAAAATTACTCATGCATATGTACTGTCAAAAAATTATAATTATAATTTTAAAATTAATTAAAAAAAAAAAACAAACCACTTTTCATTCATTTAAATCACAGTTCCCTGTAATCTCACAAGACTCAAAATGATCAGTGATCAAAGGAAACAGGAAGACAAATGTTGGCTAGAAGTAGGCTATAGCAGATTACCAAAATTGGCTTTAATGCAAGAAGTAGTATGAGTAACTGAAATGAAGAAGTACTGCCTAATACTGTAGTTAAAGGGAGAGATAATTGGTGAGATAGCTAACTGGTACATTCCAATGCTCCTTCCAAAGTGGAAGACCTTTAGCACACTGGGACGATCTTTTGTGGAGGATTTGGGCGAGGAGATAGATGCATAACAGCAGCATTGGATGAAAAGGAATGGTTGGCTAGCAGTACAGCAAGGAGGAAGTAGCTATATCAATGTGGTCACTGATCTGTCAAAGTATGGAAGATTTCCTTTCCCATGCTTAGATGATAAACTCATGAAAACAGAAACTATGCCATACCTATCCTTGTATCTCCAATGCCTGGCACAGTGTCTCAGCTGTAGTGAGCACTTACGTAATTGAACTAATTACAGAACAGAAGGATTTCTTTAGTTCTCAGGCTGTCTCCTGATGGGAAAAAGGTGGTATATACCAGATAAAAGAGGGTCTTGTTTCTGATGTCAGAAAATCACTAGTCTTAGTCTGGTGCCTTCAGTAAAGGGAAAAACATTAGGATGCCGGATTATGGATTTCTTTATTAGCCCCTTCCTCAGGATTAGTCTCGGACACTCTTAGGGTAGGTGGGCCCCCTAGGCCTCTGAATCTTACCTGTATCCTTCTTCACAAAGACAAGAGTAACCATTCACTTCATCTACACAATGGGCACCATTCTGGCATTGATGATCTATGCAGTCATTGTAGTTTATGCTGCAGTTGTCACCCACATAGCCTGGGGTACATTCACACCTAAGAAGAAAGAAAACTTCACATTTACTCACTGCTAAAAAGCCTAGACCATCATCATCACCATCAACCTTAGCACTTTAAAGTTTGCAAAGTGCTTTACAAATATTCTCTCATTTGATTCTTGTAATAATCCTGTAAAGTAAGTGCTGTCATTATCCCCATTTTACAGATGAAGAAACTGAGGCTGAATTTCAACTTCATTTATGATTCATTTCTATTTGAGGAGAGTTAGGATAGGTACTGTGATTTCATCAATATAGGCAATTCCCTATTCTGGTAAAGTAGGGCTGCATCCTCTCTTCAACAAAGTCGATCCATAGCCATTTATTAAGCACTTATCATGTGGCAGAAATTGAGTTTAGTGCTAGAGATACAAAAAACACTCCACCTTCTCTTCCCTCTTCCCAAAAATTCTCCCTCTCTGCCCCCAAGGAGGGTTCATTTTAATAGACTATTCTTATAGGTTTAGATAATTGCCTAGAACAGAAGTCAAAAGTTAGGTGCAGAATCAGATTTTAAAAGTTACTAGGAAATATATAACAATATAAATAAAAATGCAGTAAAACATAGTTAAGATTATATTTAAAAACTAAGTCAATCTGTAACCCATGGGGATCCTTCCTTACACTTCCGTGGTCCTTATTTCTACTTGAGTTTGACAACAACTTGACACTTGAGGAAATTGAGACAGAGACTATAATGCCGAAGAAACTGAAGCAAGATAGAGATTAGAGGTTTTTAATATTTTATGAGAAGGAGAGTTTGGACTGGGGGCAAAACAGGATCCATGTTGACCCCAGCTGGCTGGATTGGTCTCTTGTTTCAAAGTATCCAGCAAGGAGCAAGGGATTCCAGAGACTCTTATAGGACTCCAGCGATCAGGGAAACAAAAGCAGAGGAGTAAAGTAGTGGTGAGTGGGAGTTCCAGAAAAGGACCATAAATTCAGTTCTGACAGGCTGGGGGTAAGGAAGGATTATAAATTCTGATAAGTTGGGAGGCTAGGAGCCAGGATGTCTGAAGATATGCCCAAATATTTAGATAAGCCATCTGGAGGTTTATGACTCTTTGGAATGCTAATTTCAGTCCTAATGGCCAGGAAGGGGGGGGTTGCCACCAGGGAGACTGAGGCAGAATAATTCAGGGAAACTAATGCAGGGAAATTGAGGCATAATAGAGATTACGTGACTTGCCTACTAAGTGACTGTGTCTGAATTTGAACTCAAGTCTTCTTGACTCCAGGCCTGGTGCTCTATCCATTGAACTACCTAGCTACCTCAATAGAACAAGTATTATCTCCTTCCAGTCCTTCAAATAACTGAAGATGGCTATCATGGGCACCCTAACCTAGACTAAACGTTCCCAATTTCTTTGATCAGTCCTCACAAGGCCCTCTAACATCTTGGGTGCCATCTTTCAGATGCTTTCTAGCTTCCAAAAATGTGGTGGTATTTTTTTTTTGTTGTTTTTTTTTTTTTTTTTTTTTTTTTTTGAGCAAAAAACATTTTCAGATGCATGGTAGAGAGAATTTGCTTTTTCAAGCATGGGTTAGGCTAAGATGGCTGCTCAGATCAACTCTAAGATTCTGTGATTCTGTTAACTTTTGTCCATATCCTGGTTAGCAACTAACTTGATGTATGAACTTGGCAGTAATAGGGCACATTTAGAAAAGCAAGGGAACCCATGAATTAGGACAACACTTACTTGGGCCCTTCTGGAGTACCAACACATTTGGCACCATGTTGACATGGGTTTAAATTTGGAGAACAGAAGTCCACCAGCTGCTCGCAGACCCTTCCTACAGAGAAAGAGACAAGACAGGATGCCCACTTATAGTTCCTCTTAATCCATGCCTTTCTTAGCTCAAGCTAAATCATAAAATTGGGAGGAACCCTCAAGGTCATCTAATCCAACCCCTTATTTTTATATATGAAATTTTATATCTGAAAACTCAGGCACTTAGGGAACATGTGACTTGCTGAAGGGTTACAGAGGTAGAAAATGACAAAGCTGGAATATGAATCCAGATCTTGACTCCAAACTTAGAATTCTTTGTAGCATCCCACTCTTGTCTCCAAACGGGGCCACATGCAGTTCCTGATACCTTAGGGTGGCATGGAGAGGCTTTGACAGTCCTATCCCACCCCAACTGCTAGAATTAGAGAGTTGCTCAGATTTTATCGTTTCCTATATTGTAGGTTGAGGGGTACAGAGGGCTCAGAATTAATGAAGTCTGAACATAATCTCCATTTCATATTTCTCTATTCCTAGTTTGTCTGATGAAAAGTTCTCTATCCTGTTATCCTTTCCCCCTTAATGTTCACAGACACAAATACACAATCTCTCTCCCATGAAGATGGCACCTGTGTATTGAAAGGGGCATAAACATGTGTAGTTGTTGACGCCATCCACACAGATGCCCCCATTCTCACAGGCATGATCTCTGCAGTTGTCTGTGTTCACCCCACAGGTTGGCCCCTCAAACCCCACTGGGCAGGAACACCTGCAAGGAACAGAGAAAAGCAGGTCAGTTTCCAAGCGGCAAGAAGTCTCATAGATCCTGATTTAATTCCTGATTCCTCTACCTTTGGACATGACACAGTTCTCCCACTCATAACTGAGGCCTCCCTTCTGAATACTAATTCCAATCCTGCTGGTGATATATTAGAGCAAGATCCGTGTTAAGGAGTCAAGAGACCCCAGTTCTAGCAGCACCACTAACTAGCTGTGTAACTTTGGGCAAATAACCTTCCCTCTCTGGACCTCATTTTTCTGATCTGTAAAATAAAGGGGTGAGATGAGATGCTCTTAAGGTCCTTTCCAACTCTTAATAAGTCTATGAATCTTAAGTCATTCCCATCTTGGGAGTCAAAGGTACTCCTCCTATGTTGGGGGCAGGAGCCCAGAGGTGCTTCTTAACATTCTCATCTCTTTTTTCCTGTTCTAATGCCCACTCTGTGTAGCTTATAAACTGAAAGCATATTTCTGGGCTCAGAGTCAGACTGCCCAGGTTTGGTTCCTGCGTCTGTCACTTACAGCCTAGGTGAGAGTAGACAGGGTCTCTTCCTCTCCCTGGACTCGTGTTCTCATCTATGAAATGGGGGCTTGGATTAGACACCCTCTTAAGTATCCCTCTAGCTCTAAATTCTGTGAACTATGGTGCATGTTGCTAACAACCACTGAAATGAATTAAATGAGTTTGTATATATGGGTTTATTCTCCTTCTTTTCTTATGGGAAGAGCTATGGCTCTTAAAGTCTTTTGTATCCTCCTTCCCTGCCCCACATGCACACACATTGCCTCTGCTTACAGTATGAAGTCCTAGAGGCTTTGGCTTCATCCAGAAATATCACATCTTCCAGAAGCCACCAAACTATCTGCTTTCTCCAAGGTCTCATTCCAGTCCTTCAACAAATGTTGATCCAGATGGCCTTAGAGGTCATCCCTCCAACATCCCTCATTTTAGAGATGAAAAAATTAAAGCCCAGAGTAATAAGAGACTGGGCCAATGACAAAGAAGTCACCAGTGGCAGACCAAGAATTTGAACCCTGGTCCTTTGACTTCAGATCGAATATCCTCTGACTGTATTAAATTAACAATCTGATCTTCTGGCCTGATTCTTATGCTGTGTTGAAGCTCAAGCCTAACATTATACTCTAAGCCTCCCCTTGCTCTCATGCTCTGTCCTTTTATCTGTCTGCTCTAAACCAGCCCTGACATTTTTGCATCTCCATCCAAAAACCACTGTAAGCCTTAGGGAGGGAGGGTTTTTTTTAACTGTGTCTAAGAGATGGGCAGAATAAATGCGTTGATTGAGCTTCTCTGCCAAACCCCAAAGGAGAATCTATGCCTATTGTAAGGATGCTGGGTTTCCAAGGCGACGGGAAGAGAGGCCATTTAGCATTTTATTTTTTTACATCTGGTAATTTAGGTTTGAAGAGACAGGTTTGGCCATCTCTGCTTCTTGATTCAACATCATTTTCCAGGGAGCCCATTTGTTCTTTCTCTGCTGGGGATTTATTTTCAGAAAGTAATTATGTTCCCCCAGAAAGGCCCACGGCCTTGGGACTTGGAGCTGGGGGGTGGAGAGGCATTTGACTCCTCTACACTTCCTGCTCCTGATGGATCAGGGATAACCCTGAGAGCAGGTTGAAGGGCTCAGATCAAAGGGGAGAGAATTTTGGGATTAGGATTTTAGAGTTTAAAGGGACCTTAGAAGTCAAATAGTGTGACTTTTTAATTTCACTGAGAAGGAAACTGAGGTTTAGAGAAGGAAAATAACTTGTTCAAGTTACACAGTAAGTTTATGGTGGCCAGAATCAGAACACAAAGTCACTGCTTCTTCTGGCCGACTCCCCCACCCCCAGCTGAGATCAGATTCACATCAGCCATTTATGGCATAGATCTGCTCTTACCTGCTTATGGCCAGCTCTGTTAGATGCCAGGTTCTCTAAAGAACATTAACAAGCCTGGCTAGAACCCATCGTGCACTCTAATCTGGGGGACAACGGGGTGCACCTGCCCCCATCTCTACCATACCTTTCACTGGTATCCACTAGCATGAGAACCCATGTAGTAGTAGTAGACACATAAATACGTTTGTCCTGAAGAGGGCCTCTCCCTTCATGCTGCTGTTCTGTTCTCTGGTGGAATTCCCCCAGCCTCTCTCTCTAATTTTTCTCTTTTCCAAATTGGTCTTCAAATCTGACCTAGCACTTCCTTTCAGAGGCTGCCCATTTTAGGTAGACTAGACCCTCTTCCATGGCCTTTTGAGTCTATCCAGGCTTTGGATCATTTATCCTCCCAGGAACCTGGCCTTACTTGGACCAATCCCCATAAGAGAACTACCTTTCCTTCCCCCCTGGCTAACCCACTGCTACATGCCCAGGATGTTGTGAGGAGGAAGAAGGCCCTCTGGGCACTCACGTGAACCCGGAGCCCTCTCCTGCTTGGGAGGAGTGACAGGTTCCGCCATTTTCACAGGGGCCACTGGAGCAACTGTTGAGTGACATTTCACAGTCTCTGCCCTGGGGAAGAGGAGGGGAAGAAGAAAGAAGAGGAGGCGGAGGAAGAAAAGGAGAAAGAAAAGGAAGAGGAGGTGGAGGAGACAGTAAATCCAGGGAGACATAGGGAAAGACTAGAGACAGCTTGAGCAAAGGTAGGGCCTGAAAAGGCTACAATTCATGAAAATTTCCCCCTCCCCCCAGGCAGTCCCCAGTCACCCTCCTGGTCCCAGCTCTATGATACAGACTCTAGGATCACAAGAGATCTCTGCCTCATGCTCCCTGGGGTATGCACCAGATTCCCTTCTTGGCCTACCTTGTAGCCACTGGGGCAGGTACATCTATAAGAATCCAGAGGGTCGTTCTGACAGGTTCCCTGGTTCTGACATGGGTTGGATAGGCAGGGGTTACATTTGGCTTGCACGGTTATGGAGGGAGGGCCTAAGGGAGAGAGATGGGAAATGAATTTGTGACGTCCCTTAAAGGGTCCCAGGAACGATTATGTTCTTAGAATCATAGTTAATATGTCTCAGGTGGAGGAAGGAGGGTTTGACCTACAGCAGTTAAATATCCTAGAAGCACCTTGTGTGTGTGTGGGAAGACTTTCTCTTCTCTCATCCCTCTCTCTCTGGTTCATACTTAACCCACTGACTTGCAAACTCACTCATCCTGAAAAAATAATACATTCCAAGGACAGATGTGTTCGGGAGGAAGTGAGCCGGCGGCACAGTGCCCAGAGTGCTGCGCCTGGAGTCAAGGAGTTCAAATCTGGCCTCGGACACTTATTGGCTGTAGGATCCTGGACCGCTCACCTAAACCTGTTTCCCTCAGTCTCCCCGTCTGTAAAATGAGCTGAAGAAGGAAATGGCAGGGCTTGGCCGGCTATCTCTCCCTACTGGTTTTCTTTTTCCTCAACCATTACCCTTTTTCTAGACCCCATCTATTACCACTGAAAGCTTTTGGCTACAATAGAAGGCTATAGGCTACAGTAGCTGTCTGATTCCTTGAAATCCCACGCATCCTTTCTTCAGGAGTTGTTTCTGAGAGGTTTTCCTGCTAATACCTACAGGAAAATATACAAGAGTTTCAAAGTAACAAGCAAAAGAGTGAAAGCAACAGTTATTTAAGTCTTTGAAACTTATGTCTATGATATTCCTTGCTCCTCATTAGCCCAGCCTCCTACTCTGCCATTCTTTGAACCCCATTTCCCAGATCTTATCCCCAGAGTCAGCTCCACTGAATACTGGGTAATTATAGCCCAAATGCGCCTGAAAAAAAGAGATCTGAGAAAGCACCCTCCTCACTTCTCAGCAGATTTGAAGGACATGGACAGAGAACATGGCACACACTGTTAGGTTTGGTTGATGTTAGTTTTGCCAAACTGCATTTCTTTATTTTTTAATAATGTATTGTTATAAGGAAAATATCATTAAGTGGAGGGGAAATATTGAAGAATTAAAGTAAAATTTGCAAAAACAAAAAAAGTCAATAATTTATCTCTCTTCTTACCTGAGGCTACATTCTAACAGAATTTCTTTTTTGAGAAAGAACCATCACCTGAAATCTGTCCCCTCCCTACCTTCTCTCAGATAGATGCAACACTAGTGATGGGACCAGAGGAGCAGAGGTACTAACGATGGAGCCAGAGAGACTATACACACTAATGATGAAAACTTGGGGACGATATTTGCTAATGTGCTATGGGATCAACAGGCATTAAAGGAAGGACCTGATTCATAATGGGTGCTGCTAATTGAAATGCTTTGGGGATTAACTGTGGTACCAGGGGGGCTGTAAGTGCTCTTGCTAGAAGCATCAGCATTAATGGTGGGACCATAGGTGCCAAAAGTAATAATAATAGCTAATACTGATAGCACTTGAAAGCTACAGAACATTGTATATACATTTCTTTATTTTACAACCATGTAAGGTATAAATATTCTCACTTTACAGATAAGGAAATGCTCTGAGAGAGGCTTGGCGACTCGACGTGAGTCACACACCTAGAACATATCTATAACTGAATTCAAAACCAATTCTTCCTGATTCCATGTCCAGGACACTTAATGGTAGAACTGTTGAGACCCCAGAGAGATGATAGTTTCTAATGATGGAAATCTAGGGACCAAAAGGACTGGGGCAGTTGGTCCACAAAATTGTCTCAAGGAAGTTCAGGTGTATGTTAGAGACAACTACTTCAACTGGCAGTCTCCACGATAAACATACCCTGGCTTCTAAAAGAAAGGTTGTCTTATCTATTTTCCACAGTCAAGGGAATGATTAGCTTTTGTTCAAAAGCCACATAAATCCTTCCCCCATTCCACACAATTCCTCAGCAGGGGAAATGTCCCCATGATGGATCAGGTTCATGTCCAGCCCTGTGTCCTCTTTCCTTTCTAACTGCTTAAATCCTACCCATTTTTCAGCTTTTTCTTACAATATTCTCCAGCCCCTTCCATGGTTCAAACAGCAATAGACTACAAGGCCGGAGACCTGGATTTTAATCCAGCCACTAACTAGCAAATCATTTGAGATCTCTCATTAGATGCTGGTCATCCTGATCTCTATCTTGCCATAGCCCCAGATGGCTCCACGGGAGCAAGTGATTCCACTTTGCACAGTTCATCCTCACTTAAATCCACTCACTTGCAAGCCATGGCATCATCTCCCTGATATTGTGGTCATCTTCAAGGACGAAGAACAAACAACATCAACAAATGCATTTCATTCATTGCTGTACAATGTACAATATACAGAGTACAAATCACTCTGGCAAAGTGATACCAGGAGATAAAAAGGTTAAAGAAGATACTGTCCATAGAACAGCCCCATCTGCTTCCTCCAGGACAGTCCCCTGGGAGTCATCTTTGGAATTCCTGGAGACTAGACTGTTACCTTTGACCACTGACCTTTGCAGTGTCAACTCTACCCGGCTCGCTCCTCTGAGGCCTTCAAAGGTCTCTGGCCATGATTTCTTGAATCTATAGTTTAAAAACCAGTAGCATACTCAAGGACAGCCACATGTAATTTTAAAAGCCTTTATTATACCTACTCACATAATGCCCTGACTTGTCAGCTCCCTAGTGAACACCTGGTCTGAAGACTCATGTGTTCACTACCAGACTCTTTACCTCTCAGCTATCCATCAGCTTGGCTCAGCTACCCCAGGCTAGGGAGCCAGGTTAAAGAGAGCGACTGCTGTCTGCATGGGCTTATAAAGGGCCTGTGAGGTCACACACACAGCCAACCAGCGAGAGAGCCGTCACCCATTACGAAGCTATCTCAATATGGATAGGATCCCACCCACAGGGCAGTCCTATATCCACAGAGAATACTTCTGGGCCACTCAAATCTCCTGTTGCACTGTGGCCGCCCATTTAAAGGACCCTTATACCAGAGATACAGAAAAGCAGTGGAGAAACAGGGAAACCTTAGAGACCGAAGTGGGTGTTAAAGGGAGAGAATGGAGAGCAGCTCACCTTGACATTCAAATTTCTTGGCAGGAGTTGTGAGGAGCAGCTTGCCTTCCATGTCAGGGGGTCCAGCACATCGGGCAATGCCAGGTTCCTTGTAACCCGTTTTGACCCAACTGGAGAGCCAGCGAAGGTGGCAGTTGCAGTAGAGCGGATTGGCTCCAATAGCCCTGGAAGCAAGATGGCAAAGAGATTAGCATCTGAATCTTAGAGCCCCAGAGTATCAGGACTGGGAGAAACACTTGGATCTGGAACATTAGAATCCTCCAATACTGAATGCTAGAGGAGGAAGAGAGCTTAGAGGTCTCTGAATCCATTCTCCTTTGCAGTTAAGTAATTGTGGCTTCTAAGCATTAACTAATTCATTCATTCATTCATCTATCTGGGCACTATCCATATCTCCTACCAACTGAAGATACACAAAAACTTATTTGTTTGTTTTGTAAGGTGATGAAGGCTGAGTTGCCCCACACTCACACAGCTAATACACATCAAATGTCTGAAGATGAATTTGAACTCAAGCCCTCCTGATCCAGGTTTGCACTCTATCCACTCAGCCACAATCATACGCAGTTTATCCATGCATGAAAAAATGGCACCTGAAAGCAATCAGTTCAATTTAACAAGCATACAATGAGAATTTATTAAATACAAAACATATCCTAGGCAGTAAAGAGCTTTGAGGGAGGTGAGAGAATACTGCTGGGATATTTCCATTCTCTGAAAACTCATAATGCCATATTCTACATTATATAGACGGATGTCAGAATTTGAAGAGTCCTCAAGAATTATCCAGTTCAAGTTTCCTCCTCTATTGATGAAGAAAGCTGAGGGCCAGAAGCACAAGGTAATCTTACTTAGGGCACACTTCTAGTGGATGGCAAAGTTGTGATGAGAACACAGTTCTCTTGACCACTAACATGTAGTCTTTCCACTCCACCAGATTTCCTCTCTTGGGGATTCTGAAACCGAAAAAATATCAGAAGATTCAAAGATTGACCTGAAAGGGACTGTGAAGGTCACCTGCTGCCAAACTTCCATTTTACAACAGAGGAAACTGAGAACTTAAGTGACTCATCCAAATTCAGGGCTGAGATCCAAATCCTGAACCTCATGTTTCCTGTTGTATCATGAAAAGACTGGTCCCTGCCTGTCAATGGAAGAGAAATGATTCAAGTTCGTTGAGAATGAGTTTGGGGGGACAGTTGTAAGAGGCCAATGATTTTGATTTCAGTCCAGGACCCTTGAATAAGGCAGGTAAGCATATTTAAGTCAGCTGATGACCATCCCTCTGTTCACCCCCCACCAATGATCACTGCAGCCTCAAATGGTCCTTTGGATACTCAGTGGCAATTTATCATGGAGTGGTATCAAGGCAGCTGCTTTAGGTACCTTGTCTCCTCTCTCTCTGGCTAGAAATACCCGAAAGCCCTGTAGAAGATCTGGAAGACAAAGGGCTTCTTTTCTGGTGTTTTATGACCTGGCTCATCATATTGTGATTGCAGAGATAAGTCATCCAGCAAAGAAAAGGTGGAGGAGGAGGAGCAGGGATAAAGAAGGAAGTAGAGACTAGAATATGGGGAGGGAAGAGAGAAATAAAGAAGAGCTAGCATTTATAAGCTCTTTAAGATTTATAGAACTCCTTGCACATATTTCCTTATTTGATGCTTCACAGATAGGAAAATAGGCTGAGAGAGATTAGAGGGACTTGTCCATAATGTCCGGACTAGCTGTCTGAAGGATCTCGGTACCAGCCCGAGTCCTTGATCACTAGATCAAGATAGATTCCTAGATAGAAGAATGAAGAGGCGGGACTCACATGGATGGCCAAACATGAAGTCTGTTTATTCCAGGTCCTTAAATGCCCTAGTACATTTGCATCACTATAGCGCACACTATATTAGACTGCGCCAGCTATAGGATACAGCTCATGCGGGGCCACATAAGCAACTTGCTATTGTGTAGATGTCTCCTGGTGAGTCAGTATCTGTGCTTCAAGTAGAACACAGGCTGTCGTGCCCCTGACTTCTCAGGAAGGCCGAGACACCTCCAAGAGGGATGAGACCCAAATCAGACAGTATCAGAGGTTCCCTGGCTGGACTGAAGGGTCTTATACCTCCCCCAGAGTTCCCCGCTATCTGCGGCCCTTAGTCCATATGGCTAACTATGGAGCTGAGGCAGGATCCAAATTCCGGTCTCCCTGAGCCTGGTCTGGAAGTTGGGCACCAAGGCTCCATTCCTGTGCTACCACCTCACTGCAGAACATGGAGTTCTGCATTTTCTGGTCTCAGTTCCCTCGGGGTTAAAATAAAGGAATTAGACTAGCAGATCCTTAAGGTCTTTTTCAACTTCAAAGAAATTTCTTTCTACATTTTTCTCTCTTTCTCTCTATCTCTCTGTTCCCCTCATGTCTATCTCGCTGTCTGTTTTCCCTATCTCTGTCTCTGTCTCACTCTTTCTCTCTGTCTCTCTCCCCTCTGAGTCTGTCTTTACCCTTCTCTGTCTGTCTCTCCTCTTTCTCTGTCTTTCTCTGTCTCCGTTTCTCTGTTCTTTTTCTCTGTGTGTCTCTCTCCCCTCTGTCTCTTTCCCCTTCTGTCTTTTTTTCTCCTCTCTGTCTCTCTGTTTCTCTCTCTCTCTGCCCCCCACACACACATTCCAGACCCATTGCTTTTTTTAGCTTGTTTGTTTGGTTTTTGTCCTTAGATACAAGGGGCATTGCCTTATTCTCAAAGCTAGCTTAAGTACCATGGAAGATACTGTGCTTTCCCATTGACACATCCTTGTACCAGCCAAAACACAGAAATCTCTGTAAACAATTGAACTTTGTGACCAGGCTTAGACAGAGCCAGCGACGAACCTGATTGGTTATGTTGGGAATCTGCTCCAAAATGACATCTGAACAGATCTGTATCATCCATATTTATCAGTTTGCTCCTCCTAAATTAGCTCTGTCTCCTGACCAATCTCCTTAATTCTCCTAAAGGAGGAGTCTGAATTTGCAGACATTAGCTGTGGACTCAAAAGGACGTTCTGTTTGTCTTTGCTTTTTTTTTCTTTTACAGAATACAAAATGGAATACTTAGCCTCTGAACTGGAAGCTGGGGATAGGAACACAATGGCCCTGACTATTGTTCAATTTTTATGTCGATTCCAAAAGGTCATAAACACAGAACAAATTCAAGAAACACACAGCTAGAAGTTCTCATGGCAACTGGGACTCGCCCACTTTTACTGCCTGGAATTATGGTGGGGGCGACTGTGCAGAACCAGAGAGTCCTTGGTAATCAGCACATGAGAGGGCAGGCTCCATTTTGTAGGTGGGGGAATTAATCGCCGTGGTGGGCAAAGATGCGACCTGCTTGGAATCACTGCCTGGCATCGGGAGAAAATTCTGAATGCCCACAGAACCTGAAAGGAGGGCACCCACTCAGGAGCCAGGGGCACCCAGGAAGCAAGAGCCGGAGAGAGGCAAATTGTGCATCTGACCTGGCTCTCTGAGGCTCTGTGGTTTAACCCAAAAGGGATAGAATTCTGGGGGGAAATAACCTGCTGAGTTGTGTAGCTTCCCTTTAATACTGCCAGGGGTAGGGGAATAAAGGGGTATAAGGGAGTCACTTCAAACCTGGGTAAATTCTGAAATCTACCCCTGCCAATCTGATGCTCACCCTCTCTGTAACATTTCTTTAGCTGTAAAATAGTCTGTAAAACTATGTATATGTATGCACACACACACACACACACACACACACACACACACACACACACACACACCCTCCCCTTTAATTCCCATTTTACAGATGGAGAAAGGAGTCACACAGCTAATTAAGTACCTGAGATCTTATTTGAAATCAGGAAGATTCATCTTCCTGATTCCAGGCTGCCATTCTATCCTCTGAGTCACCTAACTGCCATCTCTCTCTCTCTCTCTCTCTCTCTCTCTCTCTCTTTGTCTCTCTCTCTCTCTCTCTCTCTCTCTCTGTCTCTCCTCTCTCTCTCTGTCTCTCTCTCTCTCTCTGTCTCTCCTCTCTCTCTCTGTCTCTCTCTGTCTCTCTCTCGCTCTCTTTCTCTCTCTCTCTCTCTCTCTCGTCTCTCTCTCTCTCTTCTCTCTCTCTCTCTCTCTCTGTCTCTCCTCTCTCTGTCTCTCTCTGTCTCTCTCTCGCTCTCTTCTCTTCTCTCTCTCTCTCTCTCTCGCTCTCTCTCTCTCTTCTCTCTCTCTCTCTCTCTCTCTCTCTCTCTCTCTCTCTCTCTGTCTCTCCTCTCTCTCTCTGTCTCTCTCTCTCTCTCTGTCTCTCTCTGTCTCTCTCTCTTCTCTCTCTCTCTCTCTCTCTCTCTCTCTCTCTCTCTCTCTCTCTGTAGAACAGTAGAATTTCTACTGTCTCTGGCAGTAGAACCAAGAAACATCTGTCTTTGACATCCTTCTTATTTCCTTCTCTGATGCTCACCACCAAACAGCTCTGGTCCACACACCCTACTCTGTTTTGCAAGACGCTCCTTTGTGAATGTGTCATGGTTCCCCCTCCCCCACAGCCCATTAGCTTCTAAGCCATAAAAGACCAGGCACTTTGATTTCTTCTGTCTTTGTGTCTTTCTTGTCCCTCATATAACTTCCAATGTCTCACGAGTGTTTGAATTGAATTGCATGTATCTCGAACATCCTAGTTTGTCTTCTTCACTTTTGGAGTTCTCTTTTCTATGAATTTATCTGAATCTTATTGGAGAGGAGGGAGAGACTTTTCATATTTTCAGCCTATGCCCCCCTGGCTAAAAGTCCCATTAAGGCTATGGGTTTTGAATGAAACAGGAATTCCTGTCTTATCAGAAAACATTTTTCAAACAGTATTCCGGAGGAGCCATTTAAAGCTGCCCAATAACACAAGAAATCTGTGGGAAATTATAAACAGTATCTCCAGATCTCTAGAACTGACATTTCACAGAGCACTATACCTTAGAATGAATAAATATAAGCTACTTGAAGGCAAAACCATTTCTTATTCATCTTGTATCTTCCTCGGTGTTTAATGCATTAAATATGTACTTAGAGAATTGAACTGAATAACTTAGATAAGCAGATAGGTAACTCAGTGGATAAAATGCAGGCTGGATTTGCAATCGGCCAGATTCTAAGTTCAAATCCTATCTTAGACACTTGGTGTGACCCTGGACAAGTGTGCCTCAGTTTCATCATTTGTAAAATGAAGATAATAACACCCCCTACTTCAGAGAATTAGTATGAAGATCAAATGAAATAACATCTTGAAAAGCACCTTGCAAACAATAAAACAGCATGAAAATGCTTATTATTATTACTATTATTTTTTTTTAATTTTCTTGCCTCGATCCCAAAGCTCTACTTAAAAACCAAAAGGGGAAACCCAGAATAGGGAATATCTGCAGCGAGGTACTCACAGATGAGATAGGGAAGTCACATCGGTGAAAATGCCCTCACGGAGAGTGGAGATGTCGTTGCCATGGAGAGACCTGAGGAGATAACAATCTACTGTTGGTATAATCTCCAAGAAGAAAGGCTCTACCAAAGCTGCCTGGTGGTTAAAACTGGAAACAAGGGGCTGGCTTAAATTCTTCTGACAAGCTGGGACTTGCCAGTGGGTAGTCACAAAAATATCTCCATCCAGGTCTCTAAGAAGGAAGTGTGGCCACTTCATAGCTGTCCCTTTGCAGGCCATAGTGCCATGGATTAGGGTGAATGATTTAGCAAAGGGCCTTTTACAGGGGTCTTTGTTCCACAACCTCAAATCAATTCATCCCAGCCCAAACCAGCTTCGGTCCTTATTAGCTGTGTATGGAGGCAGGTCACTTGGTGACTCTAAGCCTTGTTTTTGTTTTATTTTGCTTTTTACCTGTAAAACAGAAATGAAATCTGTCCTACCTTCCTCATAGGGATGATGTTCTAATCTTTTTTTGGAGGGAAGTGCCTTGAATGACCTCTTTACAAACCCTCTATAAATGTGATCTGTTTTTATCATTTTCCCCAGGAAAAGGAGGATCCTTGAAGAAGGCATTTATTTGTACTACTAGGGTTGGGGATGGGTGGAGAAGAAACATAATAGAGTTTTCCTTAATAATCCCTATCTGCAGTCTAGGTACCAGTCAGTGAAAGCACCACTTGACCATGTACCACAAATAATGTGGTTGTGTTTGGCAAATTATTCTCATTCATTTCTGTGACTTCAAGACTTAACTGCCAGGGGCATGGACAAGTCAAATGACTTGCCTGGGTCACAGAGCTTGTGTGAGTTTGAAGCAGGACTTGACACAGATTTTTCTGACTCCACGGTCATCCCTCTAACCATGAGACCATGATTGCCATGCTACCTCTCAGAGGTCTAGAGGGAAGGGCTCATTTCTGCATGGGTGGGAAGATCCTTTTCTGAGATAGACCATCCAGGGTAACTTTCCATAGAGAGACAAGAGGAGCCAAAAGGACTTACAGCAGCCGGAGAGAACGGAGACCCTCAAAAGCCAGTGGTGGGATGCACTGAAGAGAATTATAGCTGAGAATTCTGTGAAGAGGGAAAGAAAGCACCCAGAGATTTTAGCAGAAGAGTCACATGTGACATTTTATCTCCCTGGTTTCAATGGGTCAATTTTTCTTGTGTTTTCCTCCTCCTCCTTCTTTCCCTGCTTCTTTTTTTCCCCTCCTCCTCCTTCTCAAATAAAGCATCTACCTATGAATGGGATTATCTGAAGAATTAAATGCAGTGAACTTTAAATCAAAGGCAGACAGGGGAACAGATGTCAGTAGTTATGGGCATAGAGTTAAATAAATGAGCAAATAGTGGGTAAGTATTAAACTAGATAGAGTATTTACACTGTCTGCAAATAAAGGAGTCAGTGCCCCCTGACAATTTACACACTTCTAGCTGCCAAGATCACCAACAGGGTGACTGCCAGCTTTGAAGACAGCCTCCCAGAAACTCAATGACTCTTCCTCATTTAAGTAAGACATGACAGTTGGGGAAGTATCAAGTGGCCAAATACCACAGATGCTTAAAAATGGGGCCCAAGTAACTGGGTAACCTCCCAGAACAATAAGTGTGGATATTGGCATATCAAGTGCTTTGCAATCCTGGAAACCCTGCCAGGTGCTTTAAGGAAAGAATTATAGCATTGTACGTTGTGCGAGGGTATGGGGTAGCTACATGCTATCAGTGATACAAGAAAATGGCCATCTAGCTGCAGCTCTGGACTTCAGGCACACTCCAGGCTTAGGAAAAAACCCGAGAAGAGAGATGGGTTAGATAGGAACCTCCTGAAGAGGAAAGAGAAGAAAGGAGGTGGCCAGGGCTCTGCTGTCCGCTTCCTCCTACCCACTGTCACCACCCTACTGTTTGTCCTGATTTGGTTCTCCAATTTCAGACAGGTTTAAGGAGAAACAAATTAAGCTCAAATGGTTCTCTGGTTCTTGGCTATAAGGAGACAGTGTAATGAAAAAGGAAGCCATTTAATTATTAACAGCTCACTTTCTCCAGCAAATTTCAGGTCCTGGCAACTTTGTTAATGGATATGCTCACTAGATTGGAGTAATGCACATGCTCACCAGACTGGGGCATCTTAAATTTTTTCTACTCATGATCCCTTTTTGTCTGAGAAATTTTTACATGACTCTAGGTATAGAGGTAAATAAAATAGACATAGACATGAAACATTTACTGATAATAAATCATAATTTTACAACCCTCCCATTCAGTTAGGATACCCCTTATGGGGCCATGAACCACAGTTTAAGAAGGTGGGCACTAGATTATAAGCAACTTGAGGAGAGGGACCAATTGTATTGTATTCTACCTCTTTCTGCCACAGTACCAGACATGTAACCAGAGCTTGTCAATGGCCTTTAAAGCACTTAGGAAGCCTGACCATCCTGCTAATGAGCAGTATCATGTTCATAGATACTATTTCTAAATAGTCGGCTCTACTGCATTTTGTTTTCTTTCTCATTTATTTTCCTTTTTGATCTGATTTTTCTTGTGTAGCATGATAATTGGAGAAATATGTATAGAAGAATTGCACGTATTTAACATAAATTGGATTACTTGCCATCTAAGGGAGGGAGTAAAGGGAAGAGGGGGGTGGAAATTTGGAACACAAAGTTTTGCAAGAATCAATACCTAAAAATTATCCACACATGTTTTGAAAGTAAAAAGCTTTAATCATAAATAAATAAATATTTGGTTCCAAATGGAAATAAGGAAAATCACTAGGATCTTTCAAATACAGGAAACGCAATGAAAAAGAACTCATCCGTGGTTTGGAAAAAGCCAACACTGATGGCAAACTCCAGTTTCACTTTCTAAGCAGTCATGGAGAAGAGAGCCCACATGTAGGGCTGACTGGCTCTGACACATCTATTATGCTAATTGTTTGAAGCGCGCCTGGGCTGGGGGAAACACGTGAAGATAACAGACAAGTGGGTTTTCCAAAACTCCTCAAATTTGCCCTGCCCAAGGGTTTTTAACTGTACTTACAGGGTGGTGAGCTGGCTCATGTTGGTGAAGGAGGAATTACTCAAGGAGCCGATTTTATTGTTGCTCAAGTCCCTGGAAACACAAATGTAGGATTTAGAAAAGAGAAAAA
Source organism: Sminthopsis crassicaudata (assembly GCF_048593235.1). Taxonomy (NCBI): domain Eukaryota; kingdom Metazoa; phylum Chordata; class Mammalia; order Dasyuromorphia; family Dasyuridae; genus Sminthopsis; species Sminthopsis crassicaudata. Next base: position 610,012,401 of record NC_133618.1, read on the forward strand.
AGCCAGTTAATGCAAGTAGAACCTTAGAGGACCCAGTCACACCTGGCCAATGCCCACCCCTTCCCCCACCATCTTTCCTATCATGTGCCCGGTACCACCCTATCACTCCAGGGACCACCTGTGCTCTTTCCCTATCCCTGTTGATGATAAATGGGAGGAGGCAGCTGATGACTGGGACACTGCACAATTCAGTGCCCTTTTTTGAGCCTCATTTATGCATGAGAAGTCAGGACTAGATGAACTCTAAGGTCTGGCCTGGTTTTAAAATTCAGTGAGACTGTGGTTGGTTGGGACATAGCAGAATCACACCCCCTTCAGGAATGCACCTGTATGGATCCATTAACATCTTAGCCTTGACTGCCAGACATTTCTTTTGTTCCTTGGCATGGAAAATAAAGCACCAGACTCAGAATTAGGAAGACCTGGATTCAAATCCCATTTTTGATGCTGTTACTGAGGATAAATCATCCAGCCTGCTTCAGGCTTGCTCTCCTCAGCTGTAAAGTGGGGATAATAGAACCTGAATTGTCTATCTCAGAGAGTTGTTCTAATGAGAGTGTTTTAAAAATTGTAAAGCACTTTATAGATACTGTAGATATAGAGAGTATAATTAACATATAATAATATAAAATATATAAAGATATAAATATAGTAATAATAATAGCTAACATTTGTTGTTCCTATTGGTACTACTATCTAATAAAATCTCTCCTTTCTTGTCTTTCTTCATAACTGTCTCTGTGTCTGTCTTGCACATTTGATTTTGTTGGTTTTCCCTGCCTAGCTCTTTTCTTCTTCTTTTTTCCCTTCCTTCTATAAATGAAAGGATTGGCTTCCTTGGAATTGCACATTTCTTTAGGATCATTTGAAATTGGGAGACATAGTCCAGGGCAGGTATGAATGGTCAGTGACTAAGTTCGACTAAATATTGGGCAAGCAAATGTGCTGCGAGATATCTATATCATTATCACAGCCAATAAACATTTGTTAAATGCTTATTATGTTATATATGCATACACATATGTGTGTATGTGTATACTGGTATAGCCACTTCCCCTACTGAGTTTACTACCTAGTTTTATTTTTTAATAACTTTATTTTTATTTTGCATTAAAGTAAATTTTGTTTTCTTCAAGTTCAGTCAGTTCAGAGTAGTAACTTAAGGTCCTGCATTTAGCTTTAGAAACCCAATTGCACAAGTCCAGGAAGGGGAAGGTCTGATTTTAATCATTTGTGAAGGGAGGGAAAATGGAGTTTTAGTTGGCCATAAGTTCCACATGAGCCAATGATGTCACGCGGTTGGTTGAAAACAAAACAATGACAACAATAAGCAACCCATTCCACCTTAGACTACAGCAGTATTTAAATCATAAGAGGTGATAAGTTCATATTCAGAGCAAGTCAGACATATTTGAGGCATATCATGTTCATTTTTAGGTGACACAGAGGAGCCAGAGAATGTACAGACAATGATGGCCAGGATGGTAAGAATGGGAATGATAATCTGAGTCAAAGAAGCTGAGGATTTGTAGCCTGAATAATCAATCCATCATTCATCAAGCATTTATTAAATATCTACAAGGCACATCATGAGAGAATATAGACGTGACTTTTTCTTTTGTTTATTCCTAAAATTTTCTTCATAAAGTGACTTGCTCTAAGACCCATCTTCATTTCCCACAGGAACAATATTAGAATCGGCTCTACTTGACATTCTGTGAGCATCTAGCTGAGCTATTCACACTTCATTGGGAAGCCATAAAAACCATTCCTGACCAAGGACATCATACAAAAGAAATCGCAGCTGTGACCAACAATAAGTCATAAAAATCATGACAACAATTATAAATCCCTTTAATAATCTCAAGGAGTAAAACAACATTCCAAGCTGGAGATCATAGGCTCATGGAACTAGAAGTGCCCTCTGAAGTCATCTACCCCAACCTCCCTCATTTTACAGAAAAGGAAACAAAATCCCGAGTGACTTGTTCAAAGTCACATGGTAAGAAGCAGAGTCAGGATTCAACCACTTCAGGTTCCTAGAGTCAGAGCTTAGTATTCTTTCCTACCTTACCCTATTACTATTGCTTAAGAAAAGGGCAAAATCCTGACCTCAGACACTTAACAGTTTCTAGCTGTGTGACCCTGGGCAAGTCACTTAACCCCAATTACCTCAGCAAAAAGAAAAGAAGAAAAGAAAAGGGGCAAAAAATACTATTCACCAGAACCACCACACTTATGGTTAGTGGGCCCTATGTATCCATAGCACTCCCAGATGAAAATGCAGTTCCCATCTGATTTTAACATGTTGACATACTGATTTTAAAAATATATATCAATATATGTAGTTTTTTTAAGTTAACATGTGGTCCAGAAAAATCCTTATGTATGGTTTGGTGGTCCCATTTCTGTTTTATTTTGATCCCATTGAGGAGCCCAGTAATTGTATCGGAGATCCCAGTTTACCACAAAATGCAGATATAGAACATAAAACACTCAACTCTCCATTCAGAAATTTGATCTAAAACTAAAATGCTCATTATTATAACACATTGGGATACTTCACAGTCAAATTAATAATAAATTAAGTACTATTAGAAGTGTCTGGAGAAGGGGATTCTTTGGATGGCCCAAGTCTATAAAATGTTTATTCAAGAAATTTCAAATTTGTGCCGTCAATAAATATTCCTACTAAGCAGACTTTTTAATAGTAAGGCCCGACCTAACATTTTGCCCTTTCATCCTATCCTACTTCTCCAATTGGTTCAAAGCTATAAATGCAGTTATTTAGTGCCAGACCAAATAAAGGTCACCAGGAAAAGGGAAGGGCTGTTAAATCACTTTATTTGACATTCTGTTGGCAGCTACCAGAACTCTTCACACTTCATTGGAAGCTCATAAAAACAATCTGGAAGGGCTCCTTTGAGATTGCCTGGATGATCCAGGTTTCTTTAGGGAAAAAAAATCTTTCCAAAGAACTTTGAGCCTATCCCTTCTCTTTGGTGGCAAACAAAGGCTTTCAAAATCAGTAGTGAGGATGTTTTTTCAAGGCTCTTCAAAATATCTCTCACAGAATTACTTCGATAAGTTTTACTATTTAGAAAAAACAAAAAACAAAAGGATAAAGACAGCAAGAATTGAGGCATAAATGTTAATTAGGGGCCACAGCACACAACAAAAAAGATGGCGTTCTATAAACTTGTTCTTTGTGGAATACAGAACCAGGATCAATGAAGGAACGGAGGCAGAGTTAAGTGACTTGGCCAGGATCAAAGAGCTGGTGAAGCTGAATCTGTACTCAGAGCTTCCTGATTTCAAGCCCTTCACTCTGTCCCTAGTGCCACTTAACTGCCCCCAAGAATACTAGGCTCAGTGAATGAAAGTTAGAGGGAAGTAGTTTTTAACACAAGAAAAGGGAGAAAATATATAATTATAGGCATCTACCAATTAAATATACCATGTCCTGATGTACAGCACTTCCATCCATAGACATGTACCAGGGAAGGTGGGGTGCCCTTCTGTTAGGGAAGGGAGTCCTATCCTGGCTCAGAGGTTGGTCAGGCAGCCTCCACGGTTCTTTGCACCTCAGATTCTATGACTCTGTGGAGTTATTCAAGCTCTTCTTGGGAATAACAAATGCCACATATTTATAAAGGTAGCTAGATGATGCACTAGACAGAATGGACTCAGGAAGATCCGAGTTCAAATTCTGCCTCAGTAGAGAGACTATTCACAATGATGAAGTCATAAATCCTTAGAGCAAAGCTGCTTAACCTTGTATGTGAGGGAGTCTGGTAAAGATGGATCCCTTCTCAGAATAACTTTTTGTTGCTTACATTTATGATCAGAGGAAATGCTAAATTTCAAGTAGAGATCAGAGAACATAGAAATGTAAATTTTTCCCCATCCCAGTTTCTGGGCGCCCTGAATTCTATCCATTAACCCCTTGGGAGTCTGTGACCTCAGAGTAAGAACCTTTGACTTAGAATATTTTCTCTATATTTCTAGCTTTGTAGCTAATAATTTAGAAGCATGTCCCTGATGTCACCTTGCAAAGAGCAGCCACCCAGTAAATCTTTTTTAACTAGCTGATGAGCAGGCAAGATTCTGTACATCACAGACAATGCAAAGATCCTGAAGGGCAGCATCTAGTAGAGTGCCTGGCACATAATACTTCATAAATTGTTTGTTAATTAAATATAAAAAATTCCTTCTACTGCTGCTGAATAATGTTTATGAAGGTAGGTATTTTGTACCTCTTTCTTATGGCAAATTATTTGAGGTTATGCTGTGTGAACTGTCAAAGAAGAGAAGTTACTAGCTATGTGTCCTGGCCTGGGGGGACAATAACTGTCAGTAATCTCAGTTTGAGGCAGAAGCCTGGGAAGTAGTTGAGAGGCAGCAGCATGGGTGAGGTAAGCGAAGGAGGACAGAACCAGCATTTGCAGAGTGACTGGGCCAGTTTGTGGAGCAAAACAATAGAAAGTAGTTCGAATGAGGGTTGGTTCAGCTAGAGGGGGATTCCCTGTTGTGGGAGAGTAATTATGAGTGGTATGGAGTGGGAGGAGAGAGTCAGAATGGTGAGTCAGTGGGAGCTTGCAAAAATATACAGAGAGTAACTCAGAAGAACAGAGGATTGAGACAGAGAGATGGAATCTGGATCCCATTTTCATGCCGTCATCCAATGCTACAATGACATAAGTCACCAAAAAGAACAATGCTAAGAGGCTGCTATTTAAATCATGCATTTTTGGAACCTCCCCGGGCTTTGGGGGAAAAGGGTACTTGGGGAAGTATGAGTGGATCCATGCACAGAGCAATCATGGCGCAGGACAAATGCTAATACGATCATGACATTAATAACCAACAAAAATATCAAAGCTTGACTAGACACAGAAGGACCCCTAATCGGGACTTTGCAGAAAGCCTGTCAGGTGTGGATTTGGTCAGTAGCTGGGTCCTCTTGGGGAGAGTATTTTAAAATTGCAGTAAGTGCCAAGGAAGCCTTGCTTGTTCCCTTTGTAACTTCCCTGCCTGCTTCCTAGTGGAGGTACCTAAAATCTGAATGAAAACGAGCATCCTCATTGGGCCAAGGAGTGTCAGGAACATTCATCGGCCAGTGGGGAAGAGGAGTAGCATTTAGACTATGGTGTTGGGGGATGTAGTTCCCGGCGTGTCCACGAGGTGGCAGAATGACTGCACTCAGATTTACACGGAGGAGAAATCCATCTTTCCAAAGGTGGAAATCTAGAGGAGGCTCCAGACCTTTGTGGACCCTCCCTTCAGGGTAGGGATGAAGTGTGTCTGTTTCTTGGCTCTGGGACATTCGTGCACGTGACCCTTTCTTTGTGGGAGGGAGGACCTGAGAAGGGGACAGTCCGGGATACTCACACAAGCTGCAGATATTTGAAGGTGGAGAGCTGGGCCGGGACCAGAGTGAACTGGTTACCATCCAGGTATCTGTGAGAGGGAAGCAAGAGCGAGCCTGTGATGAGCCAGGCCCCATCTCCACCAGCGTCTCTGCCAAGAGACACCCCCATCGTGTCATCTTCCCAAGTAGGAACACCACATTTCCCCTCCGCTCCCACTTCCAGAGCTCTGCATTTTATATCAGTTGAGAGTTCCAGAACAGTTTGCCTCATTAAATTTTTATACACATTACCTCGTTTCACTCTTACGAGAACCCTTTGAAGGGAGAGAGTATGTATTTTTGTTCCGGTTTTGCAGATGAGTACACTAAGCTCCAGAGAAGGCAGATATGGAGCCTAAGATCACGGAGTAAGTAGGTCTGGGAATCAAAACCACACTTCCAGCTCCAAGTGGAGCTCTTTCTACCACACCCAATTTCAGGAGGAAATCCGTTTTTGTTGTGTTTGTAATTAGGTAGGATAACTCCTTTTTTGGCAACAATTAAGCTATAATAAATACCTCTAAAAGCCTTGTGAAACCAAGGGCAGAAACGTGTTTGATGAAATGGGGAAAAAAGCTCCCTCTTTCTTGGCCCTGTCTCTGCCTCCTTACTAAGTCTCATCCTGTTCCTGTTACCTAATTGAGGCATTATCCAAGGCTCAGCTAAGACCCTCTTTTCAGGATCAGAGTCCTAGATCTCCGGCTCCAAAAAAACCTTAGAACTCATCTGATTCAACACATTAATTCTATCAATCAACTTGCCCTGTATCTTTAACTATCACGCTGACGGCCACCAATGAAACTCCATTCTTTATTTGTAACTTTACATTAGCATTCCGGCTCCACACTTCAAATGCCCATTAGACATGTGTGCCCTGTCACTTCTCATTCAGCGTGTTCAAATTCTCCACTTAATCAGCTCTCCCAGCCAAGGCTTAAAACCTCGCCAGCTTTGCTTCTTCCTTCTGTTCGGTTAGTCCCAAATACAGTTCTCCAGGTGTCCCCAACTTTCTATTTGCACTGATACGACCCTAGAGGGACAGCATGGCATGGTGGATAAGGAGGCAGCAAAACCCAAATTCACATTCCGACTTGAACACAAACTGGTTATGTGACTTGGGACAAATGGTTTCCCTTCTTAGTGCTACAAGCTACTCTCTAGAATGCTGCACACCGGCAAAATCAGGTCCACTCCCTATTTCTCACCTCTCTTAGTCTACGCTCTCATCATCTCGTACCTGAGAAATGGTAGCCACCTTGCCTTTATTCTCCAATTCAGCCCCTACGACAAACTTTTCAGGGCAAAATGGTCATATTTCTTGATGTCCCTTGAACATAGAGGGGCATTGCCGTCTTGAATCTTCAACCCCAATGTTCCTAATTAATTTTTCCCCATATATCCAAATTCTTGCTATCCTTCAATGACCAACTTGTTACCTCCCCTTCAGCAAGCCTTCCCTCACTGCTCCAGATCCTTCTGATCTCCCCCTTCTCTAGCCCCCAATAACTCATTCTCTATATCATTAATTCTGGCACCGAATATACCACAACTTACATTGTGACAACCCTTAGGATGATACAATGAGAGTTGTTTGGAACCACCTCAAAGCTGGAAGAAAACCCAGGGAGAATCTAGTGTAATCTAAGACTGAAAATGGATCCCATTTCCAATGGGCTTGCCAAGTGATCCGTGATTATAGCTTTCTTACTGTTCCTCCAACAAGATACTCCATTTTTCCGACTCTGGGCATTTTTGTGGGTTGCTATGCATACCACAACTCTCACCTCTCTGCTTCTTGTCTTCTTTGGCTTCCTCTGAATGCCTACTAAAATCTTTCTTCCTACAGGGAACCTTCCCTCTTTGAGTCTAGTGCCTTCCTTCTGTAGGTGATTTCTAATTTATCCTATCTACAGCTTCACTGTATGTGATGTGTATGTCACATATATGATATGTACATCACATATATATACAGTTGTTTTCATGCATTAATCTGTGAGCTCCCTGAGACCTGGGGCTGATGTCCTCAGCACCTAGAACAGCATCTGACCAGGAGTAGGTGCTTAATAAATGCTTACTATAGTTTTCATGAACAGAAGCTTTTCAAGACTCAGTCTCCCTCTTGGCTAATTCTACTCCTGCTCCTACTTCACTCCTCTGTGGCTCCTCAGAATGAGTCTGATCCCTCTTCCATGAACTACTAGAGGTCAGCTGTCATGTTCCCCTTAAGGCTTTTCTCTTCAAGGCAATAGCACCACCAGCACCACCAAAATGACCAACATTTACGGTGCTAGAGGTCACTTTGCTGAGCTCTTTACCACTATTATCTCCTTTGGCAAAGCTCTCCTTCATTTTCAAGATTAAAAACTCAAGACCTAGAAAGGTTAAACAGGGCCAGGATTTGAACCCAGTTTTTCCTGAATCTGGGTCCAGCATTCAATTCATTACATATTTGCTGTGTGATGAGGACAAGTCACTTTCACCTCTTATTAATGCAGCTTATTCTCTAATACTCTGAATTATAGCAAAGTTAAAATCTCCGTTGCTAGAGCAAGTTTGTGCGCAGGATGCCCTTGCATCAGTGAAAATGAGCTCAATAAATCACCACAACAATATTTGCTCTATCCACCTTACAAGGTTGTTATAAGTAAAGTACTTAGTAAGTGGCAAGTCAATATTTATGTCTATATCTATGTCTGTGTTTATGTCTAGATCTAGATTTATTTAGACAGACAGATGTCTTTCTAGATAGATATCTACATATGAGATTTTAATACTGATAATAGGAAACCCCTCCTTTCTCCCCCATCCCCCAAATCCCTGCATGGCCTTAGCTAAGCCAGAAGGGGCGGAGGAACCCACGAATGGGGTCACTCACAGTTCAGTGACATTCTTGGGGATGCCCTTGGGGAGACCCCGGAGGTGCTTGTTGCTGCAGCGAACCACAGTGTCAAGGCAGGTGCATTCCTGTGGGCACTGCGGCCGTGGGAGGCAGCCTCCTTCCTCCTGACCTGGAAAAGAAATCAGTGAAAGGATGATCATGGAGGGGACCCACCTTTCTTGCTTTCAGTCTTCTGTCTCAAGGCTCAGCTGGGTTCCCTGAGAACTGAAATCACTGGATCCCGACACTAACCTGATCTCTGAATTACCAACAGTGGGTCCTTCTTGGTTAGAACCTCTCACAAATTAGTCTGAGTGCCCTATTTTAGTAAGGCTCTTGATCGGATTCACTCCCTAAAGGGATCAGTTTGACATCTCTGTTTTAGGTAACTCACTAAGCATATTGCTGTTTGTCCTTCCTTCTCAAAGAGAACCATGACATCAGGGAGGGGATGCCATGACAAGTAAGTGAGTGGAATTGGAGTGAGGGAGGGCTGGGCAAAGTCACCTGCCTCACTTTCCCCTCCGGAGCCAGCTGGGACCAGTTACCAGACGTAGATCAAGATAACTGGGGATGGCCCTGGATGCAGTGGGAGACGTTGGTGTTTTTAAGCTAAACATTGACTTGATGGAGGTAGCCCTCGTTCGGTGATTAAGGCTAGGTAAGAAATCCTCTAAGCATATGTGTTGCAGAAAAAGTACTTATCCAGGAGTTCCCTGGACCAATAAAGTCACAAGATAAGTCCCTGTCTTAGTCCTTATGGCTACTGCTTCAAGCTCATCTCTTCTTGAGCCATCAACTGCACTCATCCCTTTTACACTTAAAGCAAATCATTAGCCTTGAGAAAAATGATTATTTCTCTCTCCGATTAATAGTCAGTTATTAAAATAAGGGAGATTTTTTCCCTGTCCTATTTCTTTTTCTAATTTCTCAAGGACAGGGCTGGTGAAAGATAGGATTCTCCTCATCATGGGCACTGCTACTCTACCCAACTAGCTCAGGCTTGGGTGGGGGATATAGATTCTTTGTCTCAATTACCTAAAGCTGGGGGTGCTCTGGATATAGGAACAGTCTCTCTGTCCAAAAGTGACATGATGTCACTCTCAGCCCCTCATTGGAGTGATCTCACTTCTCTTTGTAAAGCCCACCTCTCATTAATTGTTCACTGATCAGAGATGATTGTCACTCTCAGGAACACTCCTCTTCCAAAGGACCTCTAAGAGAGATGGCCAAAGGGCCATCCTTTTATTAATAAACGTGCTGCCATTATCAATAAAATGATTAAATCACCCAGAAATTATCTCTCTTAAACTTTTAAAATGCTGAAGCTTTCTACTTCTCCAAGTAGACTTGTAGGCATTTAATGTGATTTTCTTCAATACCCCTCCTCCATTTTTCAAAACTTCAGAGCATCATCTCTCCTTTCTTTCCCTCTGGGAATACAAGAAGCAACTCTGCTCCTCATCAAGGCATTAAGGCCTCTACTTTGATCTTATTCCTTTCTGTCCTCATTAGGACTTTTCTCCAGTAAGGCTCCTTCCAGTCTGCTTCCAAATCTCCTCAATTTTATATATACATAAATGTAACTGTGTATATGGTATGTATGTATACATATATGCGTATATTGTATATAATATTTGGGGGATAGCTAGGTGAATCAGTATCTTTGCCAAGAAAACTCCAAAATAGAGCCACAAAGAGTTGGAAATGGCTGTAAAACTAACAAAAACAATCGTGTGTGTGTCTGTGTGTGTGTGTCTGTGTGGAATTTATCTGTACAGGCCATCACTACCTCAAATTCAACATGCCCAAGACCTGTTCTAATGATTTCTCTCTCAAAACCTTCTCTTTCTTACTTCTCCATTTCTGTCAATGACATCATCTATGCAGTTTCCTGTGTTCGAAACCTTGATATTGTTTATCTCCAATAGTCTTGTCCATTCCAGCTACAAAGCAATTGTAGCATCCATCCCCTTCTCCCTGTTCCTACCACTATCACCCTGGCACAGGTCCTTATTACTGCTCATCTAAATAACTGCAATAAATAAAAACTGCAAAAGGTTTTCCCACCTTTATTCTCTACTCTCAAATTATCATTCATACCGCATAATTACCTCTAGGCATAATCATGTCATCTGCCTACTCAAAAATCCCTATTACCTGCTGACTCTGTATTCTAGTATGAGCCTCTCTCTTAGCTGGACCTCATATTACTATCCTCATAGATGGAGCTTTATGGCTGAAATGGCCTCCTCTGTGTCCTAAACTTGCTCTGTTTTTGTTGACACTGTCCCCTGTGCTGGAAATTCCTCCCTTCTCTTTGCCTGTGGATTTTCTACTCATCCTTTAAAGTCTCACTCACTTAGCACGTCAGCTATGACCTTCCAACTTCACTTAGCACTCCATTCAGCCCCTCTCTAATTCACTTACCATAAATACATTATAACATGCATTCTTTTTATGCATCTCATTCTTCTACAAAACTTGATTCTCCGTGCAGCCCAGAATATGTTCTAACACAGCTTTATTATCTCCTCCAATGTTTGCCATTGTGTTCTGCACAGAGTAGATGCTTAATAAAGCTTTGCAGAATCTAATGGAAGAGTAGTGTTGGGAGAATGGAAGGGCCCTGAGAGTAGGGGCTGTTGGAACTTTTCCATTTTATCCCCATCACTGGTATAATACTTGACACATAGTAAGCGATTAATAAATGCTTGTTGATTGATTAAGCTGTGCTCAAAGGAACTTGACCAGAAATGATTTTTTAAAAATCTTGAAAAATTAATGAGCCCAGGCTATCTAGCATAATTTGGTAAGGGGTAGGGCAGGATATGAGAACTATCTTTAAATATTTGCATGTATGGAATTTTTAAATAACCCTGTGGGAGGTAGAAGTGTGACCCACCAGATGGGTTACAGCAATATGGATTTTTGCCCAATATGAGAAAGGATTTCCTAACAATCAAAGTTGGTCCACCTTTAAAGTCATCACTATCTTAGAAAGTGACAGACCCCTAAAAGGCATAGGATCGTACCATTTAGAATTGGAAACTGAGACCCAGAAAAATTAAATCATTCTCCCAGATCACACAGCTGAAAAATGGCAGAATCAGGAATGAGAATGAGCTCTTCTGCCTCCAAATTCAACCCTCTTTCCATTGAACCTTGTTGTGAGTAGAGATCAGATGAATAAAGAGAGCTCCCTTTGCTGATGTGGGGTCTCACATGGGAGTTACACTAACTGACCCACAGTTCCTTTGAGCTCTGAGCTTCTGCTTTTAGATTCTGCCCAAGTTTCTTTAACTTCCTTAGCTTTACAGCTAAGGACACGGCAAGAATTTGGGATTTCTCTGGCCTGGTTTAGCTGGAAGTCAGGTTAGGCACACGGGGTGGGAAGACTGATTCATGTTCCCAGCAGGGACTTAATGCAACAATGGGAGAAGATGGGGCATTGCATCTGTTATGCTCCTGCACAACTCACCCTTCTACAGGACCCAAACAACACTTGACTTTTGTCTAGGGCAGGGCTATGCAGACAGCAGGCGCTAAATATCAGCACTACAGTTCAGTGTCCTCCCAATGAGGCTGTATTAGAGGGGTTTGTTATACACCCAAGAGTCCAGTGATCCTGGAAGCACTAGAGAAGGCAGGAATTCTCACTATTAGCCTTGACGTTTCTGTACCATGCAATCAATGAATCAACAAACATTGATTAGACCTTTCTATGTGCCATAAATACTGGGGATATAAAGAAAGGGAAAAGAAGCCCTTCAAGGCAGTTGAGGAAACTGAGACCCAAAAAAACTAAATCGCTCTCCTGGATCACACAGCTGAAAACAGTGAGCCCCTCTGCCTTCATATTCAACTCTCTTTCCATTGAACCTTCAAGGAGATTATACTTTAATGGGGGAGACATCAAGTATCAAAATAGATCCATACAAAATATGTAGAATAGATGGACAGTAATCTTGTAAAGAAAGGCTCTAACATCTTGGATTGGGGGAGAAGGGGAGAAAGGTTTCCTGATTGGGATTCAAGAGAGAATAAGTATGTCCACGAGCCAGGAACTGTCTCCTTCCTGAGAAGACATCAGAGAAGTGATTTCTTGGAACCCAAGATGTTCTTTAATGGGAAGATCCTAGAGTGAGGAGGGATGATCTGATGAAGTGAGCCCAAGAGAAGGGGGAGGGTATGTCCCAGGTCCAGCCCTGCAGGTCTCCAGCAGGTGATACAGCAGGGCTGTGAGGTACAAGGAGAGCTGACTTCAGCGCGAACGTGTGGAGAAGCCTGAGCCCCCTGTTCTTGGCAGAGTCCTTGCAGCCCCTCTAAGGGTTCATTCTGTGACCTCCTCTCCTAGCCGGCTCCCAGGCTGACCCCAGCTAGGCCCACCCCCCAGGATGCCTGTGAGTTACCTTCCTCACACCTGAAGTCGGGGAAGGCCACGTCCTGGAGTGGGATCTGCCGTAAGAAGTCTGGGTTCTGACACCGGGGGTTCCCAGTCACGATCTTCCTCTTCCGGAGCCAGTCCCCCAGCCAGGCCAGCTGGCAGTTACAGTTGAATGGATTAGCCAGGAGATTTCTAAAAGGATAAGGAGCCACAAATAACAACGACCACAATAATAACAATAGTTAACATTTATGTTGTACTTTAACATATTATTTCTTTTAATTATTACAACCCCATGAGGCTTTGTGGTCGTCGTTCCATTGTGTCCAATTTTTTGTGACCCCATTTTTGGGGTTTTCTTGGCAAGGATACTGCAGTGGTTTGCCATTTCTTTCTCCAGCTCATTTTAAAGATGAGGAAACTGAGACAATCAGGGCTATGACTTGCCCAGAATCACACACTAGGAAGTATCTGATTTGAACTTGACAGTCTTTCTGACTCCAAGTCTGACACTGTATGAACCTAGTTACTCCCTTATGATGAAGGTGCTGTCATTTTCATTATTTTACAGAAGAGAACAGGTTAAATGACTTGCCCCAAATCACACAGATAGTAATTATTTAAAGCAAAAATTGAACTCAGGACTTCCTGATTCCAAGTGCAATACTTCAGTTTCTGTCCCATCTGTCTTTGTTCATGAGCTTAAAAAAAGACCATATAACGGCCACATATTCCTGGGTGTTGGATTATTCAACTTTTGCCAAGGTATGAATACATTAAAGTGTGTCATGAGAATAAGGGATCTTCCAAGTTGACAAATGCACCAAAAATGATACCTCCAAATGCTCTGCCTCCCCTTTAAACACCATATCCTTATTTCAGTGGCACTGGAATTCCTCTTTGGGAGATGTCTTTGGAGTCGGCTTGGCCATGCATGAAAACCTGTGCCTTCATTACTGCAAACAGTTCCCAGAAAGGGGCTACAAATATTCTCTGAGTAATGGGACCAAGTGTACAACTTGCTGAGTAACTACTGAAAGGGACATCGCTCGCTGACATGTATGAGAACAAGTGTGTACATTTATTTTTCAAACAAGTCATATCACTGAAAAGTCACACCTCATATTCTAATCTTTTATAAAAGATTGTATATAGTTTATAATAATATATAAAGATTATATACCAACTTTTATAAAAGTTTTATTTTATAACACATAGAAATATATTAACGATGGGATTGGGACCATTCTGAGATCCCTCTGAGACATGGAGCTCACCGCTCCAGCAAGCCTACAATCCACAGTGCAACATCAAAAATGTCAGTGGAAGGGGAAAGGGGAAGGCTTAATCCAAAATGGAGAAATAATTTTAAAAATCGTTCCCCTTTGGCCTTAGGATAAATGCTTGTATTTACTTCTGAATAAGGATGTGCGTAATGTTCAGGGGAATTCCCAACGCACCAAATAATGATCATATATCTATAATCATATAAACTTTTACAGCATTTTACAGTTTACAATTGGCGTCAGACACTTTTCTTCATCTTTCAAATGAGGTGGAGAAGGAAATGGCAAACCACTCCAGTATCTTTGACCCCCAAATGGGCTCATAAAGAGTCGGACATGACTGAACTGACTGATAAACAAGAGTTGCTAGACTGATACAAGCCCCAGCTGAACCATATTCTTTCAGTATTTGGAATCATTACTCTTCCCTAAGGTGAGAGATCGTAATTAAAGATCCAAAAGGTTTCTGACCAGTCTGCTGCCTATCAGGAAGAGGAGAATAAACATGAGTATGAAAAGGCCCAACAAAGAAATTAAAAGATAACCAGGGCTGGAAAGGAAGATTTATCTCAATTACATAGTCAATGAGTAACACTTATCTTTTTCATTTTTTCCTTTGGCTCCCTCCCTTCACCCACTCCCAAGGCAGGCTGCCACCTGCTATTTATTTCTACCATAAAATCAGAATATTTTTCTTTTCAAGGGCATACTTTAAAAGTATAAATTTCCAGGCAGAAATTACAAAATTCACATTTAGTTAAGTAGGACATCCAATGGGAAGAGGCCATGTAGACTCCAGCTAAGTTCCCACCACTCTCCTCTAATGTGAATTCCCAGCAAATCTTTTCACAGTATCTGAGAGGCTTAGAGAGCCAGGCTCAAGTGACAAAAAGAGCTGGATTCAAATTCTGCCTCTCACTACTTGTATGACCTTGACCAAGACCATGGAGACTATTGCCACTTTTTACCTTTGTATTGTAAATTTAGAATGGGAAGGGACCTTAGGGGTTATATCGTCCTCTCTCTCATTTCACAGATTTAGAATTAAAGCCAAGAGTAGTTAAATGACCTGCCCATCTAGTAAGTGTGTAAGGGAGGATTAGAATCCATCTCTTCTGGACTGGAAGCCCAGCACTCTATTCACCATCATATGCTCTTTCACCCCTGACTCAACTCAATGGGCTCTGGTCACCAGGAAAAAAAAAAGTGATATGGCCTTGTTTGGTGAGACCGACTCCGGCTGAGTTTTACTCCATCTCACCCTCACGTGTCCCTGGAGCAGACGGGGCAGGGAAGGTGCTGGGGCCTCGGGGGCAGGTGCCTGCCAGCCTCTGGGACAGGGAGCTCCCAGCTGACTAAGGGGACACCCGACTTACAGAGTGGAGAGGGACTGGAGGGTGTCAAAGGCTCCGGGCGAGATGGTGCTGATCTGGTTGTCGTAAAGCGAGAGGAGCCGGACATTCCGAAGGCCTGTGAAGCTGTCATTGTGGATGCAGCTGATGCGATTGTTCCTCAGCATTCTGCGGAAACAAGGAGAAAAGGGAGAGCAGGGGTCCTCCTGGCTCAGAAACCGATCTGCTGAACCTGCTTCCCAAAGGAACCCTCCTTCTGGATTCACAGGACTTAGAGACAGAGAGATCTTAGAAACATTCTGGTCAGAGGGGCCAACTGTGTTTGGGTCCAGCCCTCTGGTGGTCTAGCAAAACCCAGATACCCCTTCACATAATAATGCTTTTAAATGAGTAAAATAAATATATAAATAAAATACAGAGAATTGCAGAAGATACCACGGATACCAAAAACCATTTTGGAGATGGGAAGGTTGTAATCACATGTAACTTAGCAATGGGTCCAATAACTAGAGAAATTTGAAGTCATAATGAGTGGAAAAGGTATTTTGAGATAATGTAGCCAAGGGTAATGGGATATCACATCTGTGATGGAATGCTTCTTCCCCTGAGCAGTGAAATCTGTGCTGTGCTATTCATAATTGAAGGAAATTCTCAATTTCAGTTATAAGTTGAGTGTAAATAATGGTGTAATTTTTTCTCTCATCTAAGTTGATGGTCCCCTCCTGAAATCTTTCCACAGACCCCAGGTTAACAAGTTCTGATTAAGTACCAACTTCTCCTTTTACAGATGAGAAAACTACAGCCTAGAGAGAAGTAACCTGGTCAAAGTGGCAAAAACAGGAACGGAACACAGCTCTGGAACCCTGTTGCTTTTTAAAAACCAAAGTTCTTTTGAAATAAACACGTGGTAGAGCAGTATTAGAGAGCTTTTCTACGGGGAATTCCCTACACCAATGAAATCCGGATCCAGACCAATTATATATATTTATAGGTATTATATGTGATTTACATACATCCTTATGCATATGTATATATGTATCCTCTACATATGTTTATTTATCTATATCTATGAACAGTGGTTCTTCTGCATTCAAGAGGATCATCTCTTCAGGATGTCATGCTGATTTACTCTTAAAACATAGGATGACCTACATCATTCATATGCACAAGACAGACCCCTAAGTCCTCAGCAGAAAACAGGAAAGACGTTGTGACCAAATAGCTTTTTATAACCTTGATAGTGCTACAGAAAATAATATTTTTTGTAACAAGGTAACAGGAATAAGTCCCATTATTTCTTGGCAACCCCATCTTCCTTGTTCCCATTCCCTTTCCATTTTAATAGTCATTGTCCCAATCCGCAGAGCTCCAAGCCAATGTCTCTCCCACTCACAGTCTCCCAGGTACTCACAGGGTCCTTAGACCATCCAGACCCCGGAACATGCCGCTCCGGATGGATTCCAACTGGTTGACAGTCAGGTGCAACTCACTCACTGAGGCTGCCCCCTCAAAGGCACCATCTTCTATCTCTGCTACCTTGTTGTTGCTGAGGTTACTGGGGACAACAGGAGGGAAAGAGAAAGGGGAACACGATGAGTGTTTTGAATCCAGGACTGTTTATCCACAGAGGGGGTTCTTTTCCCCCCTTTGTCCTTTAGAATTCTCTCAGATTTGGACCCTTGAGAAACTCCTCTCTAACCAGAAACCTTCATCTAACTGGTCTCCTGGTCAGCATCTACTCTCTAACAGAAATTCTCCTGCTATCATTATTCCTAGTGCTTGGAGTTTCTCTTCAACCTCAAAATCAGGCTCAAGTCCCATTCTTCAACCTCCAGGTCAAATGCCATCTATCTACGATATCTTCCCTGATCTTTATAGGAGGAAAATGATCTCCCCCTCCTTCCCTTATGCATTCATTAATATCATTTTGGGGGTGTCTATGACATATTCCCCTACTAGAGGGCAGACTCTCTGCTTGTTTATCCTTGTATCATCAAGCATAATGCTCCACACATTCTGGGGGCTTGTAGAATATTTGTTGAATCAAATTGAACTCACATTTTCTTCAGATGTGGAAGTTTTTTAAAAATTCCAGTGGCCTCTAATATTGAGATTTCATTGTTGTTCAACCGTCTGTGGTAGACAAGGAAAAGAAGAGGTTTTGAGAGGGAGAAGTTGAAGTCACTTCCAAATGAAAAGCCTATCAGATAACAGTATGATAGGGGCAGATCTGAGAAATTCCATTAAAATTACATCACCACCCCAAAAGAGTCCTCTCATTAAGTCAGATTCTCTGATTCTGTTAAAATAATGGTAGATCTAGAGCTAAAACAGTGAAAATTAAAGATACTTTTTCAATATGAATAAATAAATTACATATATATTGAATGTATATATTGATAAATGCACATATGTGATCGATCAAGATCAGCATTTGGCTAATAGTTTTAAAGAGTATCCTGAAAAAGGAGATATTATCAAGTGCATTCACTAAGGTCATATTTTATTTTTCATTAAAATCTTTCTTTTTTTTAGCTTGGTGTTTATTTAACAAATATCTGCTATAGTAGGCAAATATTTGTTAATTTGGTTTAACCGAGGTCTCAATTTACAAATCCATAATATATTTGCAAAATCTTTAATATGTATGAATTTCACAAGCATACCCTTGGCAAAACAGAAGCTCCTACTGAAGGCAACAAATGAATATATTTCAGAATAGAACTACAAACAGAAGTTTAATTTTCTAATCACTGTTTCCCATTTGCCTAAGTTCAGTATTTGGGCTCAAAGGAGCAAATAAACAAATATCTCACATAACTTCCAAGAATAGGGTAATTGCTATATATAAATACATGTTTACCCTTAAAATGTCGCTTAAGTAGGAGGGAGGCATAATTATACCCATTTTGTAGAATGAGAAATTGGGGTACACTGTTCAAAGTCAATCAGCTCATCAGCAGCAAGGGAGCAAAACTGTCCAGACATCTCACTGAAGGGTGGAACCCATTACCCTCCGATGTTTATGGTGGAAGGCCATCTGCCAATTCACTTTTCCAACTGTCCTACTGAGGGCTCTCAGGATCAATGGAGGTTGCTACCATCACCACAGTACCCACGTACCCCTATGATTCAGCAGGGATTGGGATGGGAGTGACTAACTGCCCCTCTGGCAGTCCCCAAGATTGAACAGGAGGATGCTGTCTCTGTGACAGCTGTAGAGAATAAAGCCAGGAGGCAAGCCCAGAAAGAACGGAAGAGGAGAGTGGGAGGGAGGGGAGGAAGGAGGAAGGCCAAGACTCAGGCCAAGGCGGCAGAGAAGGTGCCCTCACAGCTCTGCAGTGGACTGGGGGATGCGCTCTGGGATCTTGGTGAGTTTCAGGTTGGAGCACTCCACCACGTTGGATTCACAGCGGCACTTGTGAGGACAGACGGCATCGCTGTTGCACTCGCTGTTCAACCGGTAATCCTCCGTGCCTGGCCGAGGGAAGGAGTGGTGAGAGGTCAGGGAGCGGCGGGGGCCGGGGACCACCCTGCTCCTCGGATGCCCAGGTCTGGCCCCAGTGGGCATGCAGCAGGACCCTTGTCCCCCCACCCCTCTCGGGACATCCCCGTGCCTCTGAGGTCCCTTACCTGGAAGGAAGTACTGCTCTTTTGCTAGAGATGGAGACAAAACCAAAAAGAACTGGCTGAGTGTCAGAACAGATTGGGAACCTGAACCTAATCTAATAACTCATATAGATGACCCAGGGACAGAATCTGAAGGCCCAAGGATATCTCTAAAGTCATTACAAAGAATTCTTCTCTATAAGTTCTAGAGAAGCTCTGTTTTCCAAAGGCAAAACCCCACCTTTGCTACTTATTAAGCAAGTTATTGGATCTCCCTAGAGATTCTCCATTTTCTCATCTATAAAATGGGGGAATTGGACCAGATGGCCTTCTAACGTCGCCTAGATCCTCTGAAAATGAGGGGACTGCACAGGATTTCCCAAGTTCAGCTCTGACATTCTGTGACTGATGCTGAACGGTAGCAGTGCATTTGTATTGGGCATCTGAACTGAGCTAAAAACAAGCTTATAGAAATAATGCATCATGGTAAAGGATGGATCAGGAACTATTTTCATTGTACAGATGGGGATAGATTATACTAAGAAAGTATCTTAAATCTGAAAGGGATTTTAAAGGCCATCTAATCCAAGCCTCCCATTTTACAGATGAGAAAACTAAGGTCCAGAGAATGCAACACCTGACCAAAGTTATGCAACTAGGTGGCGGTCACCCAGGTGGATTGCTTTTTGACATTTCTCATATGAGAACCTGGCCTGGATCTCAGGGTTGTGAGTTTCAGTCCCACCCAATGGAACCCTACTGCCCCAATAAACATGGTATTATACCAGCGTAAGTGACAGAAAACATTCCTGCTAGTTAAAGGATTGGAGGAACCTTCATCTCACAATTTCTGTGTTCCCAATTCTTAGGACTCCCAAGAGAACAAAAAGTCAGGGAAGAAATCTTATGGGCAAGGCTATGTGGGGTTGTTTCTATTGATTCTTGAATCCTAAAATTTCCTAGACAGTTCTGGATTTCCTTTTCTTCACCCCAAGAAAAATGGAGACAGAAAGACAGTTACCTGAGCACCTGAATTTCTTGCTTTTGATCTGCCCGATGCGCTTGTTGGCCAGCCGGCGGGGACTGGCGCAGCGGGCTCCACTGGTCTCGATGGGGTTAGTGCGTAAGAAATCTGCTAGCCACTTCAGGTTACAGTCACAGATGAACGGATTTTGAGCCAGGTGCCTTTCCAAAGGGAAGACAAATTAGAAATAAAGAAAAAATGATAAAAGAACTTTTCTGGCCTCCATCTAGACTCTCCAAACTAGCCTAATTAACCATGAAGGTCAGAGAAGGGATCGGAAGAGAAACAAGAAATTGGGCAGTGTTGGACGCAGCATTATTTAACCATGGGTATGGGGAAGGGGAACTGATGGGAATGAGAGAGTAGTGGGGGTCAAGAGAGCTGACAAGGCAGGGTTGGGGTCTTTATGGGGGGGTGCCAGGAAGAGGGAAGGAGCCAATAGAGAGGGCTGCGAGATATGGGATGGGAGTGAAAGGAGGGGGGTAGTGAGAGAGCTGATGTGGAAGAGGTAGGACATGAGCTATAAAGGATGGGTTACATGTTATTATTCTTTTCTTTATTAAAGTTTTTCATTTTTCAAAACATATGCGTGGACAACCCTTCAACACTAGCCCTTGTAAAACCTTGTCCAATTCCTCCCCCCCCCTTTCTCCCACACCTTCCCTAGATGGCAAGTAGTCCGATATATGTTAAACATATATGTTAAATTCAATATATGCATACATATTTATACAATTTTCTTGCTGCACAAGAAAAATCAAATCAAACCAGAAAAAAAGAAGCAAAACCAAACGCAAGCAAACAACAAAAAAAGAGTGAAAATGCTATGTTGTGAACCACACTCAGTTTCCACATCTCTCTCTGAGTGCAGATGGCTCTCTTCATCACAAGACCATTGGAACCGGCATCTCATTGTTGACGAGAGCCACGTCCATCCACATTGATCATGTTTAAGCTGGTTGTTGCCATGTACAATGATCTCTTGGTTATACTCATCTCCCTCAGCATCCGTTCATCCTTTCTACAAGGCAGATACTATAGACACTCAGTAAGAATCCTTATTCTTTATGTTTCCCAGAAGTGGCAGAGGGTTTGCTAAGCACCATCCATGGCCTTTCACCTTGCTCCTGAGTGGCCAGCAAAACATATTTCTCAAACAGCTCACTGAGACTAAGAATTTGTGGTTGGTCATCACAGACCATGTGGCTGTCCACTGTGTAAATAACTGGTCCTTTGGGGGATTAATCCCATGATAGCCTCAAGAGTTCCCTGCCTGATTAACTGAACTGACCTGTCCAAACCAAGACCAGGTCTAAAGAACAACCTTACTTTTAACTTTTTAAAAGATATGAATTACCTGACCTAAAATTCAAAGCAGCACTTTCCACCCAACTGCCTACTATATAAGCAATAGCACAATCACTCACATTTACATTGCATTTAAAGGTTGGCAAAAGCATTTTCCTCACAGCAGCTCTATGAGGTAGGCAATTCCAGTATTATCATCTCTCTTTTATGTTCGAAGAAATAAAGAGGTTAAATAACTTATCTATAATCAGAGAGTTCCTAATTGTCAGATCTAAGCCTGCCCTACCAAACTGCATTCCTCTGGGTTTTTCCATCTTACCCCTGAAATCTCCCAAGTATGGAAGATCCCACCAGCCCTGGAACTTAGACCTCAGAAGCACCTGCTGCCCTGCTTGGAAGGCTCCTCCCAGTACCTCCACTTAACAAGGATGACCAGCCCAGCCGTTTCCTCATTCCCCTGCTGGCTGAACTCCTTTGGACATTAAGTAGCAGCATCTTTTCCCCACACTTTTTTCAGCTTTCTTTTATATGTTGTGCTTCCTGTGCTTGGCACCTACTAACTACTTAATAAATGCTTGTCAGTTGATTGATTGACTGACCCAGGGCTTAATACTCAAAGACCAAGGCCCTTGACACAAAACCAGGCTGCCTACCAAATGTCGCTGACCATCTCATCACATTTGCCAAGTCTTACACAAAACTCAAGTCTCAAGCATCCAAAATTTAGGTGAAGAGCCTTTAATACTGTCTGTTACTCAGATCTCCTTTTAACTATAGATTTAAAACTAGAATCAATCAATCAATCAATCAAGAATTTATAAATTTAGAACTAACAGGAGCCTTAAAGGTCTTTTTGTCAACCCCCTTCATTTTATACCTATGAAGACTGAGACCCAGATAGGTTAAGTTACTTGTCAATATGCACACGTAGTAGGCTTAGAGCCTGGATTTAAACCCAGATGCTTGTACAACAAATTCAGTTCCTTTCTTCATAGTATCTTCATAGTATCTCTCATTCAAGACATAATTTTTTTTTAAATTTTTTTTTATTTTATTAAAGCTTTTTATTTTCAAAACATATGCACGGATAATTTCTCGACATTGACCCTTGCAAAACCTTGTGTTTCAAATTTCCCCTTCCTTCCCCCCCCTTAGATGGCAAGTAATCTAATATATGTTAAACAACACATAAATTTTATAAAAGAGAAAATTGAGGTCCTGAGAAAAGATTTGACTGATAAAGGTCATAGAGTTAATTAGGTCTACCCAACCTGGGATTTGAACCCAAATCTTGAATTTCCAATCTGCGATTCTTTTTATTATATAAAATTGCCTCCTTTTAATCCAGTTTAATTTTTTTAACAATCCATTTTCAGCTGCTGACCTTTACCAAGAAGCTGTTTGCTGATTCTCTCCAGGGAAGATTTTACATCTATTTGAAAATCCAACAGATTGTAGGGGCTGGTAAGTGAACTCACCCTAGCCTCCATTATGATATATTTTTTTATGCTTGAATGCACCAGCTTTTTCATAGCCTACCTCCATCCATTTCAGTTTGTCTTAAGAGAAATCACTATGTATTTCTGCTGAAATCTGTTCTACTCCGAAAACAGATTTCAGCAGAAATATATAGTATTCTGGGTTTGCAGAGAAGTATATTCACTTTAAATTTCCTGAATCTGTGGCAAAAGCAGGCTGTAAAATTTCCACTAGTGTGATTAAAAAGAATGGTTAATGGATAACCTTAAATATTGCATGCAAATAACCATTTCTTTCTTGTTTTGAAAACCTCCACTAATGTCTGATTCTCATGCCTCTGCATGGAGTTGAAATGACTTTAGGTTCTCAAGAACTATGCCAGCAGAATTAACTCTGACAGAAACTCTCCAGAAGTCTTATAATAGACTGTATGTCTAAGGACTAGCCTAGCTAAATCCAGAGATTTAGCATCAAGTGGATAGCTTTTATTATTATTTTGACTACAGTAGTTGTTGAAGCTCAAGTACTAAGTTATTGAGAGCTTGGAATCTTTATCAGCAGGGGGAATGTCCAAACTGATAAAATTATGAATCCTTGGAATTATCTTTTCTGTTCCTGATTATGGACGGGAAAAGCAACAAAGAGCTGATCAGAGTTCATGGAAAGCCAACCTCACGTTTTGCCTGTATCGGCAGAAAGCTTTCCTAGACGTGGATCTTTCACTGGGACCATTAGGGCTAATTAAAGAAGAACTTCAAGCCATCAGCACAACTTGACTGGATGACTTCAAATGAAGGGAAAGCCCATATGAGATGAATTTTCTTGGTCCTGAGAACCTGACAGATTTAAGCTAAATAATGGTCCTATAGAAGGCATACTTGGGTATTTGTATTTCTTTAAATCTAATTCTAATCTGCATGTACTTCATCACATATACCATATTTAATAAATCAATCATTAGATATAAGTGGTAGCTAGAGAGATTCTTCCACAAAAGTTCTATCCCAAGATAAAAAGACTCTAGGTGTGATCGGTAAAAACATGTATTTGGGGACTGAGGACCAGCCTTGCTAAATATTGAGAAAGTAATCAGTAAATTGTCCACTAAGTGATAAGTTCTTCTGCCACAATAAACCATGAAACAAAGAAAAAAGACATAATGCACCCTTGCAGTGACCATGGCAAGGCAGAAAAAAAAGAAAAGAAAAGAAAAAGAAAAAAGATGCACAGAAAAGCTTTTAAGGAATCTTCAAAAATGAAACCGCCAAGACTTTAAATGTGAAATCTTTGTCCAGTGACCAAAAACTAAAGCATATTCCTATTGACATTCTTAGTTATCAATGAAACTAAGCACTGAAGACAGTTATAACAGAATGGAAAGGCAGCTTAGGGTCTTCTCAAAGAGGTTAATAAAGGAGACCATTAAATTTCATTGAGCATTCAAAGACAAGAAGCACCATTCATGGTACACTTGGTCAAGAGACAGCATCACTAACCATGAGCACAAGCAAATAGATTTGCATGAAGAGAACGTAGCTTAGGAGCCAATGTTTATTGCAAAGAATAAATTGAGAAATTCCATTAAAAACCTCACAAATCCTCAAAACCAAGTCAACACAGGTCTTAATCCTCAATGACTTTAATGTGAAAATGGTCACAGGGTCATTCCATAAAAAAAAATCTGACAAGTCTTTAAAATCAAATCAACACAGGTCTGAATTTTCAATGACTCCAATGTGAATATGGGCACAGGGCAAGAGGATAGAAAATAAATGGATAAAGGTTTGCAAATTATTCAGAAATCTCATACCTATAATGTCAATGAATTCTTACTTTAAGAAAAAAATATGAAGGACATGACAAGCATAGAAAAAAATTACTTAGACCTTAACAGACAGAAAATGAACCATATATCTGTGTTAGACCATTAACAAGTGGCAAAATCAACACCAAATTGGAAAAACAAAGATTAAAAAAAACCTATATGGAATTGTAATACTTCCAACCAATCGTTAACATTTATTAAGCATGTACTAGATACTATTCTAGGAACTAGGGATAAAAAGAATTAAACAATTTCTATCCTCAAGCAACATAATCCGAGAAGACAGCATGTACGTACATAACTATATATATATAAATTATATAAAATGAGTACATAAATAGGAGATAATTTTAAGAGAAGGACATCAGCAGCTGAAGGAATCAGAAAAAGTCTTATGCAGAAGGTAATATTTGAGCTGAGCTTCAAAGGAACATAGGGATTCTATGGGGCAAAGGCAAGGAAGAAGTGCATTCTAGGCATAGGGGATAGATTCCAACCCAACCTGTTTAAACAAGCTATTGACAAAAAAAGTGGGAAATAAGGTTAACATATATTTGTGTCATGCTTTAACATTTGCAAAGTGTTTTCTTCTGCAAAATGGATAAAAAGTTAAAGACATTGGCTCTGATTATGATCATTTCTTAGACAAGTGTGACCAGTGTAAGACATCTGGCACAAAGATAAGGCCAAATGAGCCCAGAAACTGTCTCAGTCGGAAAGCCTTGATCCTCTTGCCACATAAGACATGGCAATCGAAGGTGACACTGGTTTGGAACACAAGCTCCTTTGTAAAGCGTTTCAGAAAAGGATTGTAGATCACAAGCAGAATCAGCTCATAAAACAGCCACAAGCCACGGAAGGGAAAACAAATTTGCATAAAGCTTAGCATGAAACATGACTAATGTGGAAATACGTTTTATATGACTTCACATGTATGATGGTTATTGTATTGTTTGCCTTCTCAATGGGTTTGGAAAAGGACCTGGAAATAGGGAGAGAATTTGGAACTCAAAATAAAAACTTTAATTCACTCATTAAATTTTAGATGGAAGATAAATAAATAACTGAAATCTTAAAAAAAAAAATAAAGCTTAGCAAGAAAACAAAGTCAGAATCATCCCAAAAGAGCAATCTTCTATGGTGAGATATGGGAGACACTGGCACATGAGATGCACAGATTTAATGACATCTCCACTCCCAATGTTTGTGTGGACTATTTGTGTCTGGCTGTGATAGAATCTTCCAAGCTCATATTGGACCGATCAGCCGCCATCAGACACACTGTACCTTGACCCCAACTTAGTAATGTCACTTTGGTCCTCTTTGAGAATGAAGGACACAACCAACCAACCAAAAGCATTTGTAGATAAAACTAGAAGTCAGACAAAATGATAAGAAATAGAACAGGTGTGCCAGTATTTCCACTGGGACAGATCCCATCACTGTTACTGGCAAAATCACTTCATTTGGACTCTGAATACCTAAATATGTATTCTGCTACACGAGAAATGAAATTTGACATGAAAATGGCATTTAAAAAGATGAATTTGGGAAGAGCAGATGGACCACATCAAACACATACAGAAGAAATCTATTGAAGGTGACACAATTTTGAAAGCACTCAGAGACTGATTTTCAAAATATTTCAAAAAATGGAAAAGATCACAGACAGTACCATCATCCAAAAATGATGACCAAGAAGACATCAACCCACATGCCAAATTTCTTGTCTTGATAAAAAAAATTTTATGAAAGAAGACCATGTCACATGTCAAAGATAGATCGTTGATGAAAATATGAGAAGAAAAGAAGCAGGATTTCACAGAAAGTTTTCTACCACAAACCATATTTTCATTAGTCACACAATTTATTGACTAGTATAATGAATGTGATATATCACTAAGTTTAATATTTGTTGATTTTCAGATCGCATTTGATTAATATGTAGGGGAAGACTGAGGTTGGATAGTGAAAGCCCGTTTTTACAAGCATATTAAGTTTGCTCTACTTAACACAACCCCCATGTGAACTTGAGCATGTACAAGCATGATTTCTAATAAGCTTAACACATGAAGGAGAGGAGCCTTTTGTTGGCTGCTAAGCCAGAACTAGGAGTGCATTCATTTAAAAAATGTATTATTCTGTTTTGTTGTTATTGCATGGCCTGAATTTCTCTCCGTAAATCTCACTCTCTACCCCTCCCAAAGAGCTATCTCATAACAAAGAACCAGGTGTGCATTCAAAAGGCACTGTCCAGTCAGGGGTTTACTCTTTCTTGCCCGGTTGTGTTTGAGTGAGAGAGATGTGCTTTTAAGTCTCTGGATAGAGCAAGGGTTCAGGACCTCCCTCCCTGTCCAGTGTCAAAACATGATGAAGGAAAAGAAATCTCTAATTTTTTCCTAAGGCCACAAATCCCCTAAAATTTATCCATGGACTTGTAAGTGACTGTGTACCTCAGAATAAGAATTTCTGCTTTAAGTGTATTTGCTTCATAGAATCCCTGAATTTCAGCGCTGCATGGGACTCTGGTAGTCAACTAGTCTGATTTCAACCAGAAATCCTTCTACAACACCCCCAGCCCAGCCTTTACCCCAAGACCTTCAGACACAGCATCTTGTGCAGGGATGACTTAACAAAGAAAAGATGGTTGACAGAAACAAGAGGTGGCAAGGCCCCAGAAAGACAAGAATTGTATCATTTTTCATCTTTGCGTTCCCAGTAACTATCAGAGTCTTCTGTATATAGTAGGTGTCTAAAAAAATTGGCTGAATCATCCATCACATTTCTCAGTTAAGCAAGCTCCATAAAATCTATGCATTGCCTCAATACTAAATAGGACCACAGGGACTACAACAGGAGGCACAGAATGGCAGGCACTGAGCAAACTCTTAGCTTAATTCTTCCCCTGCTATATGCCATCAATAACCAACCAATCAAACAAGTGGGTCATTCCCTTATGAATAAGTAGAAATTGATTCTGCAACCAGGAAGCCCCGAGGGATGGAGACAAAGCCTGAAACCAAAAAGCCAGCCCCAATTTCTCCTCGCTCCATGCACTTTCTTGGCTTTGAAGCTGAATAGGAAAAGTAGAGGCTACTCACAGGGTCTGGATGGCTCGGAGGGAGGTGAAGGTCCCCTTAGCCAGGCTCTGGATCTTGTTGTCATATAGTGAGAGCAGGGACAGGTTCTGGAGATCTTGGAAGGCATCAGCTCGGATGCAGTTGATCTTGTTGGCATTAAGAAGGCTGTGGAATGAAGAAATAAAGGCTACGATGGCCTTGCTGGGATGTACGACTTGCAATAGTCTGGGTTTTCACTGCCTACAAAGAGGGCTGATGTCACAAAGTTATTACCTCCCGTATACTGATCAGCCACTGAATGTGTCTGCCTCTTGATTATAAAGTGTCCTATAATTATACACTGGAGCTTAAATCATAATGTGATTGCAAGATGTGAGTCTGTAACATATTGATTCACCAAAATGTATCCTGATCCTACCAGTTGTTAGTGAATTCTCCACCTTGCAAAGATTGTTTTATATTTATTCGTCTATTTTGTATTCCTTGTTTCATCTTTTTTTCCTCTCCCTAAGGGGATGTATACTTCTCTAAGATAAGGAGCTTCTTTTTTGTCTCAGTAACCCCACTTTCTAGCACAGAATCTGTCACAAAATAAACATTTAATGAATGAAAAGATGGATGGATAAACTGGAAAACACTGAAATTGCTATATTCAAGCACTTGAATGCACTCAGCACGTCCCCATGTTCCCAAAGTTCTATTTGGCAATTTAAATAGCTGAGGAGAGGAAGCTGGGTTAAGGACCAGCCTGAACCCTAAGGCGTATCCATTACTGTATCCCCATATAGTCATCAGAATTTATCCAAGTCATAAGTTTCAAGGTAACATTAAAAAATATATACATGTCTCTACTCTGAGGCAGAGCTATACAAAGAAACTTTATTTCATAATCTTCATTGTCCTGGCATCCACTGGCTAACTCTGGGTCTGCTTTTCACCTGTTCCCAGTGATACCTTATCTCCTCTTCTACATAAAGCAATGAACTGTCTATGAGGCTCTTCCATCTCTTGTTATCCTTTTGGGATGATGATATAGTATGATAAAACCTCCCCTAATTTAACTGTGATGAGATAGAAAAATGAAGCCTCTTCCTTCCTTCCTCCTCATTATGCCTGAAAATATTTAGGAGCATGAGGTTAGTTCTGGGAGCATTTTCTGAAAGGTTTGTCGTGCCCCCAAGTAGGCTCACTCTCCTTCCCTGTGGGAAAGTCCAAAGGAAATTCATAAGCTGATAGTGCTTACAGCAATTGCAAGGTGTAGAGCCCTCCAAACACTCCCTTGGGCAGGTCTGTGATCTTGTTTCCGTAAAGAACACTGGGGAACAAAGCAGAAAGAATAAGTTAGAGGGAGACTCTCCCCTCACCTGGCTCTCTCTACTTAGTCCTATACTATAAACACAGAATTAGAGGCAAGTTCTGAAAAGGAATAGAAGGAATCATGTACCAACCATGCTGTAGCGTAAGCCCTATTTTCACTTAAGATCACTGGATTTTGAAGGTGTGTAGCCCTCAGTGACAATTTATGTGTATTAAGGTAAAAACCTCTGCCGTGCAGGTCAGGCTAATTCGTATTATTCCAGAACACTGGAAGCACTATTCTAATGCTCCTCCTTTTTTCCCTTTTGCTCTGATTTTTCTCTCCCAACATGATTCATAAAGCAATGTATATTAAAAATTTTTGTTAAGTTATTTAAAATGCTCCTCCTTCTTCATCACACTCCCAATACTCTTCTGATGGACTCAGTCCTCTAGTGAGCTACATGGTTCCAAAGGAAGCTTCAGCAACTCTATCCCATTTAGGGATAATCTTCAGCAAAGGCATTTGCACTTCAGAAATCAGCAAATACTACAGATCAGGAGTTGATATGTTGGTTTATTGATCTTCAGAATTCAGGCAGCAATGAAGAAAATGTTAATAACGCAAATTCAATTTAAAAGTGTATCATAGTTCTCAGAGATCTCTTAAACATTTACCAGTACCCCCTAGCTGGGACTGGTGGTATCGATAGGCTCAAAGCCTCTGCCAGAAATTTTCCTTAACTCATCAGCGCTGGAGGCACTTGCCCCTACTCTGTCCCTGGCAAATCTAACCCTGCTTTTATCTCCAACACCTACTCCACCTGTGACCTGGGTTCTAGGAGAGACACCAGGGGCCAGTCCCATTCAGGAACCCAACTGGTGCTGGGGACAGCACCTCGGAGCCCATCTGTTACTCACAGAGAGTTCAAGGAACGGAGACCCTGGAAGGCATCAGGGGCAATCTCAGATATCTGGTTGTTGCTCAGGTCTCTGGAAACCAAACAGAAGGGAGAGAGCTCATCAACTTCACAACTATATTTTCCACTTCCTAAATACTCCCTTTTAAGAAAGTAAAAGTATATTAGGCTTGTTTTATCATTTTATTTCATAGTTTATCAATTATAAAATGGGGCGGGTATGGTCTTCTCTCTTTAATTGATGAGAAAAATAGGATAAAGGGTCACAGAATCATAGAATGAGGGCTGAAATAGTTGTGGAGGGGGGCATCTAGTGATGCAGTGGAGAGAGCACCAGCCCTGAAGTCAGGCGGACCTGAGTTCAAATCTGCTCTCAGACACTTAACATTTCTTAGCTGTGTGACCCTGGGCAAGTCACTTAGCCCCAATTGCCTGAACAAAAAAAATAAAGAAATAGTTGGGAGGTTATCCAGTCCAACCACCTTCTTTTATAGAGAAAGACATGGTAGTCCGCGAGCTTGAGTGCTACATAGTAAATGTTAGAGATGGGAATTTGAATCCAAGTCCTCCAGCATTATAGTGCTCTTTCCATCACATCACACTTCCTCCTAGAGTTCAAAGCACTAGCTTACCAAGAATTATATATTAAACAATAATGCTAAGAAGAGAATCCAGAAATCTCAGGGGCTGCTAGAATTGAAAGGACTTTTATAAGTAACTTAATCAAACTCCCTCATTTTCCAGATGTGGAAACTGAGTCACAGGGAGGTTAAGCTCCTTACATATAGTGAATAAGTACCTGATCTAAATTCTGATTCCAAGTCAAGTCCATTTTCCTTTACACCACACTGGCTCTCACTACAGTTTTGTCCACCCCCATCTCAATATTCTATATGCTTTCTTTAATCCTAAATCCTGGCTCAACATTTTCCAGAATCAGAGGGAAGTATCTGTCCACTGAGAGTCAATGAGACTTAGCCCCAAACTACTGCAATGAAGGTAGAAGTGGTAGTGTCCGAGAAATAAGTTTTATAAAGCCAGATGGACAGCTCTGTGCTCACTTCCAGTCTTTGCAGCCCTTCCTGTCCATCTCTCCCCATGTAAACCTAGAAATGATAGGATGAGTCCCAGGCAGGTCTCGGAGAACACTAGTTGACTGAATGCACTTACATCCTCCTTAGCTTTCTGTAGGGAGAGAAGGCTCCGGGGGGTATTGATTTGATGCCATTGAGCTCCAGCCGGCTGCAGAGAGAAAAACAAATAGGAAAATTAAGGGCCGATTCCACAGTCTACAGGAAACCCTTGAGCTGAGTACCTACGAGAACTTCAACTACCAATTAATTCCCTGCCAGAAGGCAGCTTCTTCCAGCAGCCTGGCACCATCTTTACCCTCCTGGGGAATCTACCCAGCGTGATAAGCCGCTCTCATCCAAAAGGATGAAGCTGATGACGTCCATTGAATTGTTGGCCCAAAAGCCAGAGTCCCCATCCTAAGCCTCTGGGGAAGCCGTGGGGAGCAGGGCTGATATTGCTTCAACTTACAACTAATTAAAGTTGCATATGTTATCAAAAAGAAAACCCTTGCTAAAGCCAGAAGGCATTACTGGTTGAGCTGGAAAGTTTCTAGATGAGAAAATGTAATAACATTCCCTTTCCCATCCACTGCTAAGCTCTTGACTATCCTATTACCAGCCTATTACAAGCTGATGGGTCCAGAAACCCAGTCAGAAGGTAGCTCCTGGTTTCAGAGGATCAGAGGATCCTACATCTAGAGCCAGAAGAAGCTTTAGAGGCTCTTGAGTCCAACCCCTTTCTTTACAATTGAAGAAACTGGGGCTCCCAGGAAGACATAGCTATTAAATCTATATCTTTCTGGCTCCCAAGTCCAGAACTCTAACCACAAGGCTTTTCACCCCTCCTGCTTTCTCTTTCTCAGACAGGAATAGGGAATTCTGAAGGGTGAGCTTGCAGAAGGTCAGCCTGAATCCCACCAGAAAGGATAGAATGGGCTGTTCCTAACAGACTCCAAGAGATGGCTGGGTGGGAGGACAGTAGTCCTGATGACAGCTGTTTTCCAGGCTCAGCCTTGGGTGCCCAGCCCCAAGAAAGCTCCATTCTGGGGATCAAGGCTCAAACTGAGCATTCCCTCTGACATTTCTCTCTGATACTCGCCAAACCTCTTGCCCTGCATCCTCTCCTCCATATACTAGTCTATCTGCTGAGTTAAAGGGGGTAATAAATTGCACAAGCTACAATTTTCCTTAATAAACTCTAATCTCTTTTCATGGGGAGTGGAAGGGGCTGTGACTTTTTCCACCAAGGAAACTCCTAATGAGAAACTTCCTCTACTAATTCCAATTTACACCTGAAAGTTCAAATCTTAGGGACCTGCTTGGTACTCTAACAGGCTAAATGGCACTAGCTCATGTCACAGACCTGATGCAATCAAGGATGCCAGTTCTCTGCCCATTATGTCAGTTGCTTTCTTTAGGCAGCAGCAGCTCTGCAGCCTAGAGCCAGCAGCCTCGGGGGTAGGAAATGGTGTCAGACAGAGCTGCCATTGTTTGGGCCACGGTGTACCTTGGTGGGAAGACCCCCTCGTTAGGCAGCACATACCAGCTCTAAGCTTCCCTTCTGTCACTAGATAACCTTACAAGCATTTCCTTCTCTGCAATTCAGTTTCCTCTGTTGTGAAATGAGAGGTGGACCTGAGTAATCCCCACAGATCTTTTCTAGCCCAGAAATTCACTGTTCTTTGACTTAACATTTATTATCCCAGTTTGAACTGACAGCACAGGATGACCCCACTCTTAAGTTTCCATTTGGAAACCATTTTGGGGCAGATGTTTCCTGAGCCTCTAACCATAAGCCCATAGTCTCAAGACTAAAAAAAAACTATTATCTTAGCAGGAACTAACAAACAATATTTATTTGGGCCTTTAAAGTTTACAAAGCTTTTTATACTCTTATCTCATTTGAACCTCACAATCACCTATGACATTAGTTCTCTCTCTCTCTTTCTCTGTCTCTCTTTCTCTCTCTCTCTCTCTCTCTCTCTCTCTCTCTCTCTCTCTCTCTCTCTCTTCTCTTTCTCTCTCTCTCTTTGTTCACATCTATTATTACTTTTTTAATCTAAGAACTATCAAGGAAATTCTGAAAAGGAAGCTTGTACCAGGGCAGATCAGTGTATATTCTGTGACTTAGTCATAGAATTTCCTGGAACATTGGGAGGTTACATGATTTATCCAGGGTCACACTGTCAGGAGTGCCCAGGGCATCCTAACTCCAGACTGCCCCCTTATCCACTATGACACATTATTAAAATCTCCTTTCCAAGGATTTCTCATAGTTTCCATTTTATTCCCATATGGATAGTATTTATTTCCCAAAGGTAAGCAGCGCCCTTCTCATTCACAGATTAAGAATCTTAAAGCAGATATCATTAGAGTTATTATTAGAGTGCTTCCCATCCTTTTAATATGCTAGAAATGGAACTCAGCAGTCCGGATTCTTTGTTACGTGCTCAGAACATGCCTGATAGAGAAAAAAACAAGTCATGAGATACTTTCTTAGAGTCTCCCAAGGAATCTGAGCTTTCCTTCAGCTCCAATATCCAGTCTGGACAAAGGGTCCCAGACCCCTATTGTGCTATGGACCTAAGTTGAGGATGCAGGTCCATCTGAAAAAACCTTCTTGTTCTAGGAGACTGCTGTCCCAGATGATCGGAAGAGAAGGGATGTCAGCCAAGCCTGATCACAGCCTGTCTCCTCCCCATGAACGCTTTTCCATCACTCACATCTCTGTCATGGTCTCAGGCAGGTGGCCGGAAATAGCAGTGAGTCCTTTGCCACGGCAGTCCACAATCCATTGCTGCAGGCACACAAGGGTGGGAGGATCCTAAGGACAGGGTGCACAGGGGACCGGGTGGCCCTCCCCTTGTCCTACAGAGGGCAGAAAAAATAGTGGCTCAGGGACAAAGGTATCTGCCTCTTTGAAGAGAGGAAGCCGTCCATGCACAGGTGCTAGTTTTATTGATTTACTATTAAAACATTTCTTCCCAATGCAATATGGAGCAAGAAATGGGGAACAGAACTCTATGATAACAAGTTACCACCGATTTAGACTAAGTTACCATTGCTGAGTTCAAATCCAGCCTCAGGTCTTTTTAGCTATCTAACCTTGAGCAAGACACTTAAACTCTACTGCCTCAGTTTCCTCAACTATAAACAGGAGATATTACATAGTACCTATTACCCAAAGTTATGGAGAGCAAATGAGATAATATTTGTAAAAGAACTTAGCATGATGATTGGCACAGAGTAGGTGCTTTCCCCCTTCCTTTTTACTCTTTTTTGTTTTTTCCTGAACCAATATCAATAACTCTGAATGGGGGAGAGAAGTGAGAAGTGTTAGTGGTTGTGCAGGATTTATGTATGTCTTTAAAAATTCTAAATCAAGGAGAGATGATAATAAATAAGAGTAAATAGCTGATGTTAGTTTAGACTTTGCAATTTACAAAGTTCTTTATACACGTTATCTTATTTGATTCTCATAGCGATTCTGTGTGATAGCTGACACAAATATGATTATCTCCTTTTATAGATGAGGTGAGCAGAACTTAGAGCTGAAAGGGACATGAAATCTGGGAGGGAGCAGAAAATCATAGATTAAAAGTCATGAGTCACTGAGTCTAACATTCCATTTTAAAGATGAGCAAACTGACATTCAGAGAACTTAACTTGAACTCTAGTCCCCAAATGATACTATTCTAAAGCATGTGATCATAGCTCCTAACTAGATGGATGAAAAATCCGGGCTGGAGAGGTAAGATGAGCTGTTCAAAGGAAGAGCAAGGACTCAAACCCAGTTCTCTATCCCCCCTCCAAGGTCCTGTGATCCTCCTCCTCTGGTTAAACATTCAGAAAATTAAGGAGTTTACATAAGGTCACACACCGAGGAAATGGCAGAGCCAAGATGCAATCACAATCAGTTTCCAAATATGAACCTCTTTCTAATTCACCCCATTTCTTTTTCAGTGTGAATTATCTCCAGGTCTTGAGTACATTCAGACAAGCAACAATAATCCCCTTGTCCCTTTCAAAGTGAGATCTTGGCCATGTTGATTAAAAGCATCTTAGCCTGTGTGAGATGAGAAGCCCAGTATTGACAGCATCAGCGTATTTATTGTTCATAAGGTGACACTGAATCGGGACATAGCAGGAGAGAAAATGTGGACCTTTTGTGGCGTAAAGGAAAAGGAGAGTTCTTCAACACTGCAGTTGAAAAGCCAGTGTGAAAGTTATGGGATCACAGAACAGAGATAGAAGGGATCTGAGAGCTCAGTGTAACTCCATTCCTAGAATTTGGCTTCTCCAACCACCCCTTAGTTTGCGAAGGTAGACTAGCAGATAGGAGCCACATAAGAGTTACAGCCTTAGCTGTAGGACTTATTGTCAAATACACAATAAATACTGGAAGACACCCCTCTCCCCTAGCCATTGGGGGATTATCAAGCATGGCTAGAGCATACAAGGTGACCAGGGGTAAGAGAAATACAGATGTGTGTGTCTGTGTGACTGTGTGTGTACATGGCTCTCCTTACTGACTTCCTAGGGACTGGAAACCAAGGGAAGATACACAACAATATGGTTAGAACAATGCACTCTCCCAGGGACTTGTATGGTAATGTAGACTTGTACCCATTCCAAATTCCTAATATCCAAGATGTCTTTTTTTTCTTCTTTCTTTTTTAAAATTATAGCTTTTTATTTACAAAGCATATGCATGGGTAATTTTTCAGCACTGACCCTTGCAAAACCTTCTGTTCTAACTTTTCTTCTCCTTCCTCCCACCCCATCCCCCAGATGGCAGGTAGACCAATACATATTAAATATGTTAAAGTATATGTTAAATACAATATATGTATACATGTCCAAGATGTCTTTTGACTCAAAACTGCTGCAAACTTGCAGAATAGCTGTGAAGTGGAAACTCTAGCAATAATATTCTCTCAACTTCACATCTCCCACTACATACTATCCTGTACATCTTGATCAATTCCTTTGTAATACAATATTTTATTTCTTTGATTTAAAAACATGATTCTGAGGTGGGTTCCTGATTTTCACCAGGCTGTTAAGAACTCTTGACTAAATTGTGATGGATTTGGCTCTCCTCAATAATACAGTGGTTCAAGGAAATTTCAATAGTCTTGGGATGGAAATGCCATTCACATCCAGAAAGAAAACTGCAGAGAATGAATGTGGATCAAAACATAGTATTTTCACTTATTTGTTTGTTTGGTTTTTTCTTTCTTGTGTTTTCCTTCCTGTTTTTGTCTGATTTTTCAGGCCCAAAATGACAAATATGGAAATATATTTAGAATGACTGCTCATATTTAACCTTTATCAGATTTTTTTCTGTCTTGAAGAGGGGGAAGTAGGAAAGGGAGAGAGAGAAATTTAGAACACAAAGTCTTATAAATAAGAATGTTAAAACTATCTTTATATGTATTTAGAAAATTAAAATATTATTTTAAAAATGAATACTTGACTAAATGATCCCTAAAGTCCTTTCTATCTCTATTATAGGGTTGGAGATTGAAATTAGATCTAGTGAAAGTGATAGCATTGATTTGACTTCTGCTTTGGACCTGGAAAGAGGAGGGACGAATGACAGAGAAGGTACATCCATTCAGGGTAGATGACCAGAAAATTGTGATATTTGAACGTGAAGCATGACTTGGGCTGCCAGATATGAAGACGGATAGAAGAGATTCCATCAATCAATAAACCATCATTTATTAAATGTGTATTATATGCCAGGCACTGTGCTTGGGGTTGTGAATATAAAAACAAAAATGAAACCTTTCTTGGCCTTGGGAAGTTTGCATTCCACCAAGAAAGTTATGGTTTGATATCACTATATCACTATAAGATATCACTATAAGAACAGTGGCTCACAGAGGCTAATCAGAAGTACATTTGGGCAGGTGGGAAACACATAACAATAAGTTGGGAAACTACAAAGATGCTGTGAAAGATCTTGCTGAGGTGATTCACAATGGTCTTGTGATGGAAAGAGCCATCTGCACCCAGAGAGAGGACTGTGGGAACCGAGTGTGGAATACAACATAGCATTTTCACCTTTTTGTTGTGGTTTAGTTGCATTTTTCCCCTTTTTTCATTTGATTTTTCTTGTGCCCCATGATAATTGTGAAAATATGTATAGAATAATTGCAAATGTTTAACATATATTGGATTACTTGCCATTTAAGGGAGGGAGTGGGGGGAAGAGGAGAAAAAAACTGCAACACAAGGTTTTGTAAGGGTGAACATTGAAAACTAATATATGAAAACATATTTTGAAATAAAAAGCTTTAAAAATAAAAAAGGAAAGATCTCCCTGGTGCTTTTCCATTTAAGTATCCACCAACTGTCCTGGGATGGCAAAAAGGGGACATTCTGCAGTTTGCAGGGCATTGACAGCACTATCAACACAGGAAGCTAAGCACTCTCCTACAGTGACCATCAAAGATCCACTGCTCTATCTACTTTTGCCCTTGAAGACACTGATAATAACACTAGCTTATAACTATCCATGCAATTCTGTTAACATTCATTAAGTCCCTCCTATGGGCAAGGCAATGGGGATAAAATGACATGTTTGACACAGCTTAAGAAACTTACAATCTGATAGAGAAAGAAGATTTGTACATAAATCAGTTATTTATCAGCTATATAATCTCCAAGGGAGAGTGTGATCAAGTACAAAGGATGGGTCCAGACAGTGTATACTAATGCCTGAAGATGCTAACAGGGCAATCCACATGGCCCGACACTGTGCCACAGGGATGTAGACCGGGTCACAAAAGTGGCTGAGTTCTTGCTTCTCTGTCCAGGGAGGCCTGGATACTGGATACAGCCACATGTATACTGCTCTTACCTTATGTTAGCTTTGAAGTGGCCTGTAGTGCTACCAGTAGCACCACGCCCCACGACAAGGCTGGACCCAGAGGTGTGTGAGATTCTAGGCAGGGAGTCTGGAGGGCTAAGGTTCTGGGTCCACAGCCTGCTGACAGGCCCTCTGATGCCTTTCTGCTTTCCAGATACTGCACAAGTCCCAACAGAGCAGGCCCCACCAAAAACAAGTTACATTTGAAAAAATATCAATCCTGATAAGGGGTGCTCAAGGTGATCACTCTGCATTAACCTTCCAAGTAAGAAGAAACTAAGCATTATCCTTAATAGAGCTGCTGGAGTCTTCAAACTTGCTTGATGAGTATATTGCACAGTCACTGTTTCTAGCCAGCCCCCATGAAGCTTCATATTCCAACCTCCCTATTTTCTTGTCATTTCCCCTGGATGGGCACCTTCTTTGCTACTTCTCCCTCCTCCCTCCACGTCTGAAGCAGCAGTCAAATCAATGTGACCCCTGCTACCAAAAAGAGAACTGGGATTAAGTTCCCTTGGACCAGGTTGCTAACTTCCCAAACCAGCGCACCTCTCCCTGGTCACTATTCCCCTAGATATGTTGTCTCCTTCGTGAAAGTGCAAGCTCCTTGAAAGCAGGAACTATTACTTCTTTTTATGTTCAATGCTAAGCACATAGGAAGCACTTCATAAGTGTCTTTTTTATTTATTCATCAAAAATAAAGTAAGAATTCTATAGTCACAGACTGTGTTCAATTGTAATCTGAGGGAAACATATGAACACATAAGCAAGAGAACACCAGAGAGAGAAAACACCCCACATAGGGAACCGACATGTTTTTGGAGAAAAGGGGAGGGTCAGAATTTTGGGGGTCTCTTAAACTTTGAGATGCTCTTGTCTAACAGTCTTCCAGCCACATATACTATGGTGAGTTAGTGATTTGGTGATTATTTGGTGAGTCATTAATGATTTTGGGGGTGAGCAGATTCTGCTTTGTATAAAGTTAAGTTCATGAACCAACACGCAGCTCCTGGACAAAGAAGTAATCATTTATTAGCCTGTGTAGGTACTAAATTCTCATGTTTAATGAGAGAAAAGCTGCTTTCAAGTTTGACTGAGGGTTGTGAGCATATCTTGTTATGACTGGGTGAGATGAGCCCATCGACTTAACAAATCACACTATCAAGAAGTCAAGGCTGATTCTTTTAAATTCTTTGGAAAGATATGTCCAATGAAATCTGAAGAAAGAACACATCAGCAAAACTCTTGCTTCCTTGTTGCAATGAAACTTTTGGTACAAATAGAGAAATAGATACAATGATAGATATAGAAAGGGAAAAGTGATATCCATATCGCTAGTGTTAACACGATACTTCTAGAAACACACAGAGTGGGAAAGATAAGATTAGACTAGAGAAACACATGTTTCTTTTTCTCTCTGTTTCAGAAGGAATCGAATAGTGGGGGAAAATTAGAGGAAGCAAGTAGAGGGAAGTTTTGGTCCTCCTTACCTGAGCAGCTGAACTCGCTCTTCTGGACCTCAGCCACATTGAGACTTCGCAGGGAGGCAGGTCCTGAACACTGTGTGAAGAGCCCAATGGTAGGGCGTTGCCTTAGCCACTGAGAGAGCCAGGCCAAGTGGCAATCACAGAAAAGGTGGTTGGAATGTAACCGGCTGGAGGCAAAGGTGAAAAGTGGGAGGTTACAGTCCTGGTGGGGCACTCCCATCCACCTCCCCAAATTATCTGGCTGGATTAGCCAACCTTTAAGAGCTCTTCCAGCATCAAATTTAGGATCCCCGTGCCATTTAATAGAAATTGTTCCACTCTAACTAAATATAGAATAATTTCAGTTATCTAAGACAAAGTACAATTAGAAAAGAGAAAGAAAATTTGCAGCCAAATATTACTTCGTATATCTCAAAGGAAAAAGCAATTATAAAGTATTTTTAGATTATCCATTGTTTTCCCCCATACCTCTAGTCCTAATTTTACCAATTAATCACCAAGTTATACACACAGCCCAGAACTGTGCTAGATGATGAGGGGAATATAAGAGATATGAAGACTCAAAAAGTTTTCACTGGCTTATCACATTGCAATGGTACTTGCAATGGCTGATTGCAATACTTCTATTTTTCTCCACGGCATACTTACAAAGTTCGGAGCTTGGGCATATGGTTGAAGCTGGAGACAGGGATGGTAGTGATGTTGTTGTTATTCAGTGTCCTATAAACAAAGAAACCAATGTCATTCATTCAGCAATTTGCTCAGCACTATGTTATGCATTATAGGAGCAGGAATATGGAGGAAACTTTGGATAAAGTACCTCCTTCAAGGAGTAGGTCCCATGTCCTAAAAAGCCCAAATGATGCAGCAAGGTGGAACAGTGGAGTCAGGTCTGGAGTCAAGGAGATCTGAGTTCAAATCCAGCCATAGACATTTATTATAGGACTCCCAAGTCACTTAAATTCTGTCTGGGTATTTCTTCAACTGCTAAATGAGGGTATTGATAGCACCTCTTTGCAAGTTTTTGGGAATATTAAATATTTGTAAATGAAAATTTTAATACGTGTTTCTTTCTTTCCCAATGGGCAGTAAATGCCAGAAGAGTTCATTGACTGACATTCCTATCACACTTTTGAGTTTTCCCAAAGCATTTTATGTTTACTAATGTGCTTGACCCTGATAACCCTGTATGTGCTGCAAGTATTATTCTCTCCATTTTACAAGTAAAGAAATAAGCATCAGAAATTAAGTAATTTGATCAGAGCCACACAGTTAGTGTTGAAATTGAAATATGAATCTAACTCCTCCAGACTCCAAATCTAGAACTTCATAATGGGAGAAAAAACAATGAAGCCCTAAAGAGGGATGCAGCAACACTGGAGACCATAGGAGAAAGAGATCATGGTGGGGTGGGGGAGACAGTGGGCCTTGAACTAGGCCTTAAAGGGAGGAGGGGAGAAAGGAGAATATTTGGAAGGAGCAAAGGTATAGAACAGGACTCCTTAGACCAAAGAATTCCTTGTGGGAAGCATGGAAATGGTGTAGTACAATGGAGAGAGCACCAGGTTTGTTATCAGGAAGAACTGGTTTCAAATTCTACCTCGGATCTAGCTGAGACCATGGGTATTTAAATATTTTAACGTCCTTTAAATTCAGTTTCCTCAGGGGTCAATAGTGAATAAACATTTATTAGAGCCCACTAAGAGCTAGGCACTGTGTTGTACGGTAGTTGGAAAGTAGAAAGATTTATATGAGAGTCTTTGCCTTCAAAGAATTTACAACTAATGGGAGAAGACAGCCCATTATCAAGAAGATTAAATGTGGATGAAGTCCTGGGATCAGTCAAGATGGAAAATGACCCAAGAATGTCTGGGTTTCAGAGCTGATTCCATCTATAAAGTGATAAATTTCTGGAGATCTGAAAATCCAAGAGATCAGTAGGGTGGGAAACCAGATGAATTCCTTGGCTGCCATCCTCAAACAGAGGGTCTGAGAGATGCTTCCAGATATCCACCTCTACCTTCTCACCCAGGGATAAGGATTGCTAGAATGTGTGACTTTCAAAACATGAATTCATCTTGCAAAATGGTGAATTTCTAGAGAACATCAAATTCAGGTTATCAGGGTAGAAAACGCTAGATAAATTTCCCAAGTGCCCTCCTCAAATGGTAGAGGATTAGGGAAGAGGTCTTCAATGTCCAGTTTCCATCTTCTCCAATAAGAGGGATGGAGGGACTACAGGAATGGGGGTAGAAGGGTCTAAGTTTCAAAGTGGATTTCATCTTGCAGAAGGCAGATTATGAAATCCAAAAGATCAAGAGGGTAGGAAATGATGAAGTGAATTCCTGAAATTTCCTCCTTAGAAGATTAGGGAGGAATTCTCTAATGAACAATCCCCACTGTCTCCAATCAAAGGAAAGGAGGGACCCCAGGGACAGGAGCTGCTGTGGAGGAGTATTTTATCTAAATGGCAAATTTCTGGAGATTATGAAATCCAAGTCAGCAGAACAGGAAATGATGAGATGAATTCCCTAGTCTCCGTCCTCAAACAGAGACTTCAAGAGGAATTCCCAGATGTAAAAGGAAAGGAAGATCATTTATGGCTTTAAATCTAGTAATTTAAGAAATAAGATTGGGCTAATAAGATAGAATGAAAAGGAACTGGTGAGCTCTAGGAGGCTAGTAAAAACACAGGATGGCCCCACTATTTAATTTAAGCTATTAAAGCTCAGGACTGTTCTTTGAGACATTCTGAACAAGAGTCTATGCGAACTTTCAGTATGAACACCTTGGAAACCCTACAAGATGAAAAATGTGTGATTCAAGAAGTCACTTTTGCACATGAAATTATGACTGAGATGGCCTGAAGAACATGACAAGGACGGCTCTGATAAATCTGTTTCCCAGGGGGACATTTGTTCCATACTATATAGATTTTTGAAGGTTTTATTTCCATTTTATTCAATTTGACTATATGTAAAGAACCATTCTAAGTGCTGGGAATCAAAAGACATCAGGCATCCTTACCTTCAGAGAGTTTATATTTGGGGAACACAAAGCATATACAGCTAAATCAATGCAAAAAAGACAAAATAACACAAAGATTTTTAAGACGGGAGAATGTAAACAATTGAGGGGCTCAAGAAAAGCCTCATGTAGGAGGAGGCACTTGAGCTTTATCTTGAAGAAAGCTAGGGATCCTATGAAACAGAAGCAAGGAAGAGGAGCAATGGAATGTTCTAGACAAAGAACATTTTGTTCTTTTCCCAAGTTAACCTGCTTAATTAATGGCCTTAAGCAACAGAAAGGAAAATCGGAAGCCATGATACCAATGAAATCTTTTCTATGTAATGTCAGACAAGTCTCTAAATGTCTTTGTAAATTGACTAACCAAATGCATTTAAAATAGTGGTCAAACTCCTCAAACACAAAGTGTTATGAAAAGGCCAAATAATAAGCCAGAGGCAATTAACAAGAAGGTTAAAATAAAGTCTCTTCTCTTCTCTTTATTCTTGCCTGATGTGTCCTAACAATACTTACAGCACTTCTAAGCCCCGGAGAGCTCTAAAAGCCCCATCTTCAATACAGCTTATCTGGTTCTTATCCAGCTGTCTGCAGAGCAAAAGAAAAAGGAGAGTTTTATTTAATTT
The DNA here is from genome assembly GCF_048593235.1 of Sminthopsis crassicaudata. NCBI lineage: Eukaryota > Metazoa > Chordata > Mammalia > Dasyuromorphia > Dasyuridae > Sminthopsis > Sminthopsis crassicaudata. Next base: position 610,055,345 of record NC_133618.1, read on the forward strand.
TTTAAAATTTATTTTTATTTATTTAACATTTTCCCCAGTTACATTCAAAACAACAACAACAACAAAAATTTACATTTGTTTCTAAAATCTTTGAATTCTAGATTCTTTCCCTTATCTCCACCCACAATTAAGAAACCACTAGTGAAGTTATGCAAAACATTAGAAGGAGAGTTTTAAGAGCTGGAAAGGTAGGAATCAACACTAGAATTATGTAAAGGGCTTTGAGGCAAAAGTAAAGGCAAAAAGGATAAGATTTTATCATTCATCTCTGCATCTTGTGGCTTTTGCTCATTGATGTTTAATTATGCTCCCAAAAGCCAACTGGTCTTCAATAGTATGCTAGGTTCTTTCTCTAAAAGAACAAGTTTTGGCCATGGCAGATCCACCACACATGCACACTTCCTAAAGGCAAAGTTTGACTCCTAAGACCCAGCAGGGAAGTCTGAATGGTATCTATTGGGAACCCAAAGGGTTGGGAACCAGACCTCTCATTCCAGCTCTTCAAATTGATCTAGATGGCAACTTACAGGTTTTTTAGGTCAGTGGCTCCACGGAATGCTTTCCTGGGGATGGCCTGGATGGCATTCTCACTCAGATCCCTGTGGAAATAAAAAAGGGAGGAAGAAAATGTTCAGAAGAGAGATCCTTTCAAATATTTCTCAAGACAGTCAAAAAGAAAGGAAGAAAAGAAGAGAGACTAGAACTAGTGCTTCATGGTCGAGTTTGAGAACTGAAAATTTGAGATAATTATATGTCCACTTTCTTGGAAAAGTCCCTCACTTGTTCACTACACTTGTTTCCCTTTCAGATAATAATTAATGCCTTACCAGGAATTCTAGTTTGAGAGAGAAAATTCCAGCTCACTCCCTTATTACAGTGAATTTGGGAGAAAACTTTTTACTATTTTCATATTTTTTCTTGAGGATTCAAATAGTAGGTGAAGGGAAAGATTATAAATTTACCAAGATGTTAGACTTTAACTAACCAAAATCAAGTTGGGGCACGGGCTTTGTAAGACCTATCCTCCCCCTTCTCTCCACTCTGTCACATTGTCTCAAAGAATGTAAGCAGCTCAGCCCCCTGCAAGCAGACAGGGTGGTACCCGTACCAGCTGGTCTAGAAAACCCTGTGCCTGGGATGTCATTATCCATCCCTCCTGATTGCTTAATAATTATACTTAGCTGCTGCAAAGCAATTCCCATGAAGCCTGCCCTGTGGTTTGGAGGGCATAGCTAATCAGGGATTTAATTACCTTACCATTAATTAATGTTACTCTAAAAACCCTAACAAGCCATTTGCACCAGAAGGAACCCACTGACTCCTGGTGACACAAGGCAGATTCCCAATTCCCTTTTCTAGACCTTGCCTCTGAGAGAATGATCATCACTCATGGAACCACCCTGTCTGCCTTTTCGTTCCTCACTCTTCTATTATATGATGAAGTATTATAGATATCTATGTGATGACACATCAAGGATATCACCCAAAAGAAGCCACGTCTATTCTTATTTTTTTCAATTTTATTTTATTTTCAGTTCCAAATTTTTTCCCTCCCCCTCTCCTCCCACACTCATTGGGAAGGCAAGAAAAACTAAGCCCATTAAAAAGGCATATGGTCATGTAAGGCAAATTCCTGAGTTAGCCAGCTCAAAAAAAAAAAAAAAAAAAAAAAAAGGAGAGGGAAGGAGGATCTGCACCCTGAGTCCATTACTTTATCTGGAGGTGGAAAGCATGTTTTATCACAGAGTCTTAAATAATTGTAGTTGGTAAGTGTTACTAAAAGTTACTGACTTTCTGAGTTAACTGTTCTTACAATAGTGTTTTGAATGTATATACATTCTGCTACACTCTATCTCAGTCCATGATAACCCTTTGAGCTGGGTACTTAGTCTCTCTCTCTCTTTTTTTTTTTTACTTAGTCTCTCTTGATAGATAAGGAAATTAAGTCATGGAGAGATGAATTGACCCACAGGTTCTCATGGCCACAAAGCTAACAAGTTCATAGGATCCATAGACCTAAGGCTAAGAGGAATCTTAGAGTTCATTAAAACAATTCCTTCATTTTACAAATGAGGAAACTGACTTCCAAGAGATGAAGTGACTTGCTTCCTGGTCACTGATAGGGATTTGAATTCAGGTCTTCCTGAAGTTAAGTTAAGCACCATAGCCACTCCATCCTTCTGCCTACAAAAGTTCTGCTGTTTATGTTTACATATTCGTTTTCATTAAGAAACAAATTCTGTAGTTACTCCCTATTAGTACTGCCCATATTCAATATTTCACTGGGGAACTGTTGTAACTCTTCACCAATGTCAGCTAGTGTCTTACTGTGATTATAGTTGTAGCTCAGAATGTAGCAATTAGCAGATGATCTGTCCTCTAAATCCATTTGTTGTGTTATGGCTTAGACTTGATGTCCTCTAAGGTCTCTGCCATATTTGAGTTTTTAATTATTCTATGATTCTTTGATCTTTGCTGCACATTTTGCTCATGTACAGCATGTCATTGAATTAGCATAACATAACAAGCCAAACTAGACATCAATGAACCACAAATTAATGACAGCCACATTCTCTAACTTAAATACTGTTAACATAAAGATGAAATAGTTTTATAAAACATCAGTGATATGAAACATAAAATAGTTTATCAATTACAGGAAAGAAAAAGATCAAATATCTTAATAATAGCAATTCCTTACTCTAGATATCAATAATGATAAATAAGCATTGTACATTAAAAGTGCCAACTAGGTACTAATCTAATTCTAGGGACAGAACAAATATATATATATATATATATATATATATATATATATATATATATATCTATATATATAGATATATATATATATATACACATACAGAGAGAGAGAGAGAGAGAGAGAGAAAGAAAGAAACTGGGAGGGAAAGAGAGAATACAAAAAGGACAGTGTCACTGCGTCATCATAACATAATTCTTGTCAAACTGGCCATCTACAAAAAACACAAATAAATGACATAAAAAATGAATCCCGAGGGGGCAGCTAGGTGGCGCAGTGGATAGAGCACCAGTCTTGAATTCAGGAGGACCTGAGTTCAAATCTGATTTCAGACACTTAACATTTCCTAGCTGTGTGACCCTGGGCAAGTCACTTAACCCCAGCCTCAAAAAAAAAAAAAAAAAAAAAAAAAAAAAAAAAAATGAATCCCAGTTCTTAATACCACCAGCTTAATACTATCACCAAAGGCACAGCTGGGATGATATATTGCCTACCTTAGATAACTTTTATTATAACAACTAGGACAGGCCAATTAATGCTATACAGTTTGATCAGGGATGCTATTCTAACTTGTATTTTCTTACTCATGACAATGACAGCCACAGCACCATTGATAGTAAATGCAAGGTTACATAGCAATAAGCTATTATATCCTCAAAGAAATTAATACATTACCAAAGGATGAGCTGTGGACAGCAGTTGTATTATTGAAAGGTACAAAACCTTTAAACTCTATTAATTTTCCATGAAGAAGACATACATTACATGTCCTGAGTTCTGCTTTTCTGTTTGTTTCTACTTCCCAAAAACCAACTTATTAGTTACTGACTTTCCCATAGGAAAAAAATAGTGCTACTTTCCCTGAGCTCATGTCTTTCTTCTTTCCAAAGATTCCCTATGCGACACTAGCTAATGATCATTTCATCTTTTTTGTTGTTTTATATATTTTTAATATTCTTTTCTTTTTCAATTTTAATTTTCAAATTCTCTCTTCCCTTCCCTTCCTTCCCCCCCCTCCCGCTACTAAGAATGCAAGCAATGTGATATCAATTATACATGTGAAACTATGAAAACCATTTCCATGTTTGCCATTCCCCCAAAGCAAAAAAAATTTAAAAAGTGAGAAAATTACACTTCAACTTACACTCAGAGCTGATCAGTTCTCTCTCTGGAGGTATATAGCATATTTTCATGTTTTAGATCATGGTAGTGATTAGAGTAGCCAAATCTTTCACAATTGGTCATCATTACATTATGGTTAATATACACATTGATCATTTTGCATCAATTCATATAGGTTTTGCCATCTTTTTCTGGAACTAAGCCCCTTGTCGTTTCCTGTAGCACATTAGTACTCCATCATGATCATATGCTACAATTTGTTCAGTCATTCCCTAATTGATGAGCATTTCCCAATTCTTTGCCACCACAAAAATAACTACTATACATATGTTTCTAACATATAGATGTTTTTCCTTGATCTCTTTGGGATGCAGACTTAGTAGGGGAATATTTCTGGATCAAAGGGTATGCAGTGTTTTATAGTCCTTTGGGTATAGATCCAAATTATTCTCCTGAATAGGTGGACCATTTCACAACTCCACCAGCTGTGCTGATTTCATCTTGAAACAGTGATCAAACTTCAAGTCTAAGATCACAGCTCAAGCTAATTCCTCACCCCAAGGGAATTAGTGGGGAGGCAAGTGGGGTAAAAACCACAATTACTATGTTATCATGTAGCCTCAAAGGAAGTATAAACACCACTTGCCTGAGGGCTAAATATTTGAGTCACTTAAAACTTAATAATGGTCCAAACTCTTCTGCTATAGAGGCAGGTGTGTTCCAGATAAAAGAAAGAAAATGAGGGAAAGGAAAGGGGAAGAGACTGAAACCAAGGTAAGCCCAGGAAGAAACAAAGAGAATTTATGGAGAAAGAAAATAATGAGTTTGCCTTCTGATCCCCACTCCTAAGGAAAAAAAGGCATTGGAATGAGAACAAGTTAATAATTGCAGTGAAAGAAAATTTTCAAAAAGACCAGGAAACTGGAAATGTAGGCTCAGGTGTAGACTCTGGCATTTCCCAAAAAGTGATCACAAAACTTAAAATTATAAGGTGATTGCTGATCTATCTCCTCAGGTTTGGCTGACATGGAGAAAGAAATTTTAGCATCAAATTATGTCATGTAGGTTTGTATGAATTTAGATATTCCTACATTCGATATTCCAACATCTATGAAAAGATGCTGAATCTTCCTTTCACAAAAATGAAGAGTTTGGCAAGTCATCAAAATCAAACTTTTGTTAACTCTGGATGGAGTGCAAATTAAAATGGGAAGGAAATTAGGTTTTTAAAAGATTCTTATTGGACCTATCTTTTCATTATTGGAATTTAAACTTATATCACATAATTTGTTATATGGACACTGCCTTTCAGATTTTTATCCATCAATGGACTACCATTAAATTGGAGGTCAGATATTTAATAATTTGAATATTCCCTAATGTATTCTTTCTCTTCTCACTTTTTCTCTCTCCAGAGATGGGAAAGTAGAAGGACAATGGTTCTAAATATTTTTGTCACATTTTCTCCTTATAAATTTCTTCAGAAATTGTTCATTTGACTGAGTGATTCTCTCCTTTTGACTTGAAGAGTTCTGTTTTAGTTCTCTCTGACTCTGTCTCCTCTTCTTCTTTTCCTTCTCCCCCTTCTTCTTCCTTCTCCCTCTTCTTCTTCCTTTGCCCCCTTCTTCTTCTTCTTCCTTCTCCCCCTCCTTCCCCTTCTCCCTCTTTTTCCCTCCCTCTCCCCCCCACTCCTCTTCTCTTCCCTCTGAGGGATTAGAGATTCTTTTACTTTTACAAGGGGTCCAAGGCACTTCTCTGAAAGTGGGTTAATATAGCCTGGAAACATCATCCAATATTTGCAGCTCTTGCTTCTCTCTCCACTCTCCCATGTGCTTACATATATTTCTTTTCTCTCTGATGAACTCTAGCCCTTTGTATAAATTTTCTGCTTATTTATTTCTGCTTTTATGCTTTATTATTGTGTGTGGTTTCATATTAGAAACCATTACAATGAAGTCCTATATGATTGAGCTAATTCTCATTTTGACAAACACTGATTCACATGCTTATCTTTGAGCTGATATGCTCCCAAGGAATATTTTAATTCAGTAAGCTTATGGTCCTATTTTCAAAGATAGATCTGTGAAAATGTCAGCAATTGGGTGCAATTTGCTAAGCTATGCTATTGCCAAAATCAAAAGATTCCAGGTTCATGAGACTCTTCAAATCTATGTAAAATAAGCATGTGCCAAAGCGTAGGCAATGCCTTAGCTGGTTTTACCCCTGATTGCTCTTTCTGTGGGTGCACTAATGATGCATTTGCTTCTATAAATTGGAAAACAAAGTGGAATGTTAGATTATCATTTTGAAACTGAAAAAAGAACCCATAGCAAGAAAAGTGTAGTTCTAACTGATAAGCCCCACAATGCAAATGTCAAAGAATTTAGAAAATCAGTATCTATGGTCTTCCATAATATCTAACCCTTTGTGTCTTGATCCAAAACTATAGGTGAGTTGCCTAACTATCTCCCTATTTCTGTTCAGACTCTGTAGATTAAGGATCACAGAATCTCAGAGTTACAAGGGACTGGGAATCCTCTCTACAACATACCAAACAAAGGCCAATCTATCCTCTGCTCTGAAACCTTCAATGCCAGAGAACTTCCCATGAGCTTATCCTATCCCTCAAAAAAAAAAAAAAAAAGCCTAATAGTTTCTTCAGCAATTCTGGTTATTTTCTTCATATTGAGGCAAAATCTTGTTTCCCAACTTTGACAATTTGTCACCCCCAAACACACATTATTCTTTGCTTTAGTTGGTTCACCACCTGAATTCAGGGATGCTGTTCTAGGAAATTATATTTGGGAAGTGAGTACAAACATGAGCTTTGTTATTATGTAGAGTAGTAAGTAAGCAGATGGGAACAAAAGCGCAAACACATTACATGGTAATATAGTCTAACAAAACTCTGGTCCCACAAATGCAAAGAAATTCACCCAGTTCAAGGGGGAAAAAGATGTCAACAAGCCTAAGCAGGGAAGTTTTATACTTTAAAAATGTGGGAGGGAGCATTCCTAATTAGAATTAGATGCAATGGGGAAATTCTCAGTCACCAATGGATTCCAGTCTCAAATAGGGGCAGTTTCCTTCTTTGTAGCAAAATTTGAGTGAAGCTTTCAGTTGATTCTCTGAGAGAGAAATAAAGCCCCTGCAGTAAGCCAGGAGTCTTATTCAATCAGAAATCTCAAACATTAACAACTTCTCCTTGAGTCAGAATGGGTCAAGACTATGGAAAAATATACACTGTCATTGCCTATATGTTTTATGGGCACTTAACAGAAGTGACTCCATATTGGAGTCCTGTTGTTATAACCATAACATCAAACAATATATATTTCAAAATCCAATTATACTCTTGATCACAATGGACTCCCTTTCTCTCCCATTGTACTGTGGGAAGAGCTCTCTATTGATTTATTTTTTGAGACTGGGTTTCCCCATGTCTCATCAGCTGAAGCAGGGCCTGATCCTAGTGAGAATCAACATGGAAGCTTTGAGGTGCTCCATTTCTGACTTGGGCCAGTTTAACCCTCTCTTGGCAGCCTGATTATCTCCTCCTTCCAGGAGCTCACCATAACTGAGTCTTGATGAAAACTTTAGCTTGAAAAGTCCAAGGTCTCCCTTTTCATCCAGGGCCATCTCCAGATGTCTTGATCTACATCTTGCCACTGGACCCAGCTATCTCTGGAGGGGAAAGTGAGGCAGGTGACCTTGCATAGCCCTCCCTCACTTAAATCCCACTCACTTGCATGTCATGGCATAACACCCCACCTCCCAAATATCACCATCCTCTTTGAGAACAAAGGACAACAACATATTGATGCTGTATTTACCATCATTCTCAGTCCCCCAGGTCCGAGCCATAACAACTGGTTAAATTGGTCATTATTCTTTTTAGAGCAGAGATATAAACTGTAAATAAACCCAAGGCCTTAAAAGCTTCAAGAGTTTCAAACTTCATGATATCAGTTTCAATTATAATGATTTTATTAAAAAAGGAAAAAGATGAGTTTTATAGTACTGCAGCATTGTTTGATGAAATATATATATATTTATATAACCACAGGAAAATTATATATTTATATATATATATATATATTTATATATATATAAATATATATATATATACGTGTGTATATACATATGCACATACACATTTGTATGACTAGATCTAGCTTTGAAATACAGATCTAGTTCCAAAAAGACACCTTAACAACAGAACCAAGCTGGTAAAGAGTAGAGAAATTAAATAATCATAATGTTATAAAGATAATAAAAGGGTAGGTAATGACAAACCAAAAGATACCCTACCTATATTTTTAAAAAGTCAAAAAAAAGCAATGTTCCTGGAAAGTTTGACTGTTTTACATATGATGACCTTAAAGCTAATTTATTTTTGGATTGAGTAAAACCAATGTCATATAATATTATTTTGATTGTTTTATTTTTTCCCCTTCCCTTTGTTGATAAAGTATTTCTGTAATTATTCTATTGTTATTATTATTATTTAAGCCTAGGAACTTTTCAGTGAACTGAGCATAACAGGTAATAAGCAGCATTAAATCAAATCATAGTTATGCCTCCACAAGTACCAAACCAGAAATAATGGACAAGTGACCACGTGGTACCACCTTTGAGTACTCCAAGAAAAGAGCACAGAACAGAAAACAGCCCTCAGAACTAACACAGGTTAAAAAACAAACCCAACAACTAGGGAATATAATGAAAATGTTAAATGGAAGTAGTGGTTATATAATGTTTGGGGGGAAATTATTGGCAACAACATAGAATTGTGGCAATTGTATGTCATCTTGGCAATTCTGTAGGCCAGAAAAACCTGCCTATACTGTGGCTGAAATATGAATCATGATCAATTTTGTGATTTCCTTCATAGAAACTTGAAAACTGATTGGGTGGTACATCATGGAAGAATCACCCTGTAGCTACATAGTATTAAGTTTTCTCTCTCCCCCTGCTCCTTCCTTCCTTCCCTCCTCTTTCTCCTCTTCTTCCTCATCCTTCTCTTCTTCCTCCTCTTCTTTCTCCTCCTCCTCTTTTCTCTTCTTCCTCCTCATCCTCTTCTTTCTTCTTTCTTTCTTCTTTCTTTCTTCTTCCTTCTTCTTCTTCTTCTTCTTCTTCTTCTTCTTCTTCTTCTTCTTCTTCTTCTTCTTCTTCTTCTTCTTCTTCTTCTTCTTCTTCTTCTTCTTCTTCTCCTTCTTCTCTCTCTGTCTGTCTGTCTATCTTTTCCTCTACTTCTCACTCTGTCTTGCTGACTCTTCCTTTCTTTTTTCTCTCTTTCCCTCTTCCTCTTTCTCTCTCCATCTCTGTTTCTGCCCATCTTCTCCCTGTCTTCCTCTTCCTTCTTCTTCCTCTTCCTCTTCATCTCTGTCTCTGTCTCCCTCTCTCTTTCTCTGCCTGTCTGAATTTCTCTCTCCTATACTTGTATACCTACTATTCTACTGTTTTCATTTTAGTTGCTAATAATGTGTCCTTGATGTCTAATTTGTTTGAATCGCTATGTGGATTCAGTGATAATATATATGAACAAAGTATGCAGTTGGGAACACAGAATCCCAGAATCATAAAACATAAAAGTGACCTCAGAGGCTATCTGGTCCAATCTGTCCTGGGGATACAGAGGATGAATTGCCTACTGACCTATGGATCCAAAAAAAAATGAGAGCCTAGTTAATGAGAGCCTAGTAAATGAGAGCCTCTATAGCTAGAGTATCAAACTAACCTCTAAATGAATATAAATAGTTTGATATATTTTGTGATGATTACAAATAATGGAACTCAGAGGCACTGTGATAGAACATATAAAGTCCTGGATTTGGAATCTGAAAGATCTGTTCTGACACTTAGTAATTGTGTGGCCACAGACAAATCATTTTACTTCACCAAGCCTCAGTTTGCTCATCTCCAAAATGGGAGTGGTAAAGCCTATAAGGACTTGCCTCATAAATTGTTGCAAAGTTTAAATGAGATCTTGTGTACAAAGAATGTTATGAATAATAAAATGCTGCATATATGCTAGCTATCATAATTATTGTCACTCTATAAAATGATGAGCTCTCTATGATTTGTAGAGTTCTTCTAGGACCAGGAGTTGTTGCTTACACTCTGTTTTATCTTTTGATCCTGGGATTACACATTAGATTAGTCACCTGATAAGTGGTTCCTCTGAATTACAGAAGGCCAACTTGGAGCCGTAGTCAATCTGAAGAATCATGAAATCATGAAAGGGAGAGTATCACAGGTATGCTTACTGAAGCAATCATGAGAGATAGACTACAAGCATAATAATAATTCTGAATGTTCCATCTGAATAGTCAAACCATCCCAGGTGGGTATTTGGGAGTAATGAGAAGCAATCCCATGAAGGTACTGGTTGGACTTTCTCAGGACTCCATTGCTTTTCCTTGAAAAGAGCAGTCCCCAATCTGGTTGATTATGTGACTATTTTTAGATGCTATGAAAATATACTGCATGATTGAACAATTTGGCAATCAAAATACCTAAGACTGGATCAGGATAAAAAGAAATTAGGCTCAAAAAAACCCTACAAGATCATTCTGCAGTTTCCAGAAACAACTTCTCAAAATATTTTGTGTCACCCCCAAGAGTGTCCTTCTCTCTCTTAAAACTAATAGACAAGGAGATAGGGAAAGTATGTGTCAGGCATTGTGCTAACCCTTCACCACCATTACCTCATTTGATAAGTATTTCTGATCTTTTAAAAGATGGCAAAAAGTTGTCCAAACTCATCTCCTGTACTGCTGTTTAACCTGTGCATGATGTAAAGGAAAACAAATCATTGCAAAGCCAGTCTGAATCTAGGAGAGATGTTTGGGAACCAAACACGGTGTCTATGATAGTCCCACTTTGGGCAAGCAAAGAGTAGAGAATAAAACTATGGATGATAAGATGAGCAAACTTTTGAGAATAAGTTTGAAACCTATACAGATTTTACGGACTAACTCTCATCTTAGTGTTTCCATTGCTTATTTGGACATTTTTCCAATAGTCTCTCCTGTGGGTAGTTTTTCTCCTAGGGATCACCGCACCAATTTACTCTCAAGCACGAAGCCCAATTTCTTACCATCTGGATTAGCCTCCAAAGGCATAATTCTAGCTAAAAGTCATTCTGATTCAGATAATCTGGATTGCACAAAATCTAATTAAGATCATAGTCTAGACTGGGGTCTACTATGCCAATTCACTTTCCTATCTAGCTCTGGAGGGATATGAAAAACCTTTCCTCTAAGCCTTCCTATTCCTGTTTCTTGGTTGTGCTTGGCTTCCTGGGATACATTCTGGGCAGGTTTTATCAAACAGGATTCACTAGTGAGTCAAGAGTCTCAGTTCAGAGAGATAAGCAATTGTTTGAACTGCAAGTCCAGAGCCCACAATAATCTGTATTCAGTGTTGATGGCACTAATAATTGACATGTATAAATGTTGATGACTTCAGTAAAATTTGTTATGTTCTATGATTATAAAAGCCTGTTGTGTTGTCGCTACATCTAATTCAAACTCAAGTTCTGTTTAGTTCATCCATCAGGTTGACACACTCTGTTTGGGTGATGTTATTAGTATCTATAATCACAGATGAATCCCAAATCTGTTCTCATATCTCTAAAAAACTAACTCTAGGCCCACATCACCAACTAACTTCCTGATAAACATCTTCACCTAGATATCCCACAGATATTTCAAACTCAACATGCCCAAAAGCGAACTCATTATCTTTCTCTCTAAAGCCATCACTTCCTAAATTTCCATATTTCCATTGAAATGAAACAAAAATAGAACAATCAACAAGGCAAAGATTGCTTTTCCCCCTACCTTTACTGCTATAACTTGGCACAGAACCTGGTAAACAATATGCTCTTCACAAATGACTTTTGATGGAGTCATTGACTGCTTAGTTTGATTTGTTGAGAGCATGGCCATCATTCCTGTCATCCAAGTTTGTATTCTCAAGAATCATCCTTGAGGTCTCCCTCTTCATACTATTTCTTCAACACCTATTTCTGTCCCCTTCTCACCTTGCACCCACACAGTTACTAGTCCAATTCAGACTTTCTTTACCTCTTGATTACTATCTCCTAATTGGTTCTTCTGCTTTCATTCTTTCCCTTCTGTAGACCCATCCACCAGGCAGATGCCAAAATAATCTTCATAAAGCACTATTCCAAAGAATATCTAGTGAGTCCTTATTGCCTCTAGGTTAAAATACAGACATCTCAATTTGGCAGTTAAAACACTCACAGTCTGGCTCCAACATTGCTTTCCTCACTCACTACATATAAATCCCCTTTACATTCCTGACCAGAGTGCTCCCTAAATCTAGCATTCCATCTCTTACCATTATTCTGGTATACCTAGAGTGCATAGCTTCTTCACTTTTGCTTCTTAAGACTACTTAACCTCTTTCAAGATCCATGTCATGTGCCACTTCCAACAGGAAATCTTTCCTTATCTTTTTTTTGTTAGTATTTTCTCCTCAAAATATATTTTCTCATCTATGTACATATATTTCCCCAATAGACTACAAACTCCTCGAGAGACTTCTCTCTCTCCAGTCTAGCACAGCACATTGATTATACTAGATTCTCAAAAAAACTGTGAATGGCCTAGAATAGAACTGGGCAAAAAGTTATAATCTACTGGGATGTTTTGAGACCGTTACTTTATTGTTTAGCATGTTGGCTATCCCTCCCAAGTTTTGCATTTTCATCATATTTGATAAGTACTCCATCTAGACTTTTATCCAAGTTGGAGCAAAACACATTAATGAGCAGAGGACCAAGGGCAGATCCCTAGATGGGGCCATTAAAGGCTTGCCTTTAAGTTGACATTGAAACATTAATGATAACTCTTTGCAAATGTCCCCTGAGGGCTGAAGAGGTTAAATCCCTTGCCAAAAGTCATAGAGCTAGTAAAAATCAGAGGCAAAATTCAAACTCTTGTCTTCCTGATTCCACATTTAATAATCCATCCACTCTGCATCAATCTGCCACCTCAAGCCCAGGTTATTCTGATACCTAATCTAGGGCTCTTTCCATTACATTACACTTCTTATATAATATTCCAACATATAAAGATTCTGTGGCTTGGTCAGTACTAATCCTACCTCCACCAACATAGACTACAGCCTTCTATATCTTAGAATATTGTCATTGATGATGATTTGGCTGAAAAATTCTTTAGTCTACAGTCAATCTAGTGATGAGCCTCTTCAAATGTAGCTAGAGTTTGTGCTTGGTTAACAGACATACATTCCTTCACCGGTTCATACTTAAAGCTTTTCCAAAACTGATAGTTAATCAATAAACTTTTATTAAGTATTTACTATGTGTCAAGTACTGTACTAAGTATTAGAGATATAAAAAGAGCCAAATGACAGTCCCTACCTAATGGGGTCTAACAATAGGACCGGCTGGAACTTGGGCTCTACTGATAGAGTATTCAAGAGCTCCAAGTAATCTTTCAGAGGCATCAGAGCAAGGCTTCAGTGGAGAGAACATTTTAATTCATGTAAGAAATATGATGTGAAATCACAAATTGGCTTTCACATGTGACAAGAAGCTTACTATAATAAAAGGGGCACTGGTTTTAGACTCAGAAAACCTGAGCACAGGTTCCATCTGTTTCATTTATTGGCTATGGGTAAAGTTACTCATTTTCTTCTCTATGAAATGAGTGGATTGGACTAAATGATCTTTGAAGTATATTGCAGCTCCGCTATTCTAAAACAAATGAAAAAGCTCACATATATCACTTTGTGCATATACAAACACACTGAGGTAGTTAAGCTCTTCACAGATAGGGATGGTTTCATTTACAATGTACATATCCCCAATACATAAAACAAGGGCTGAAACGTGGTAGACATTTCATTAATACTTGTTGAATAAGTACTTGATCCCCATTTTATATATGTGGAAACTAAAAAAGTTAAGTGGCTTATCTAAGATCATATGGTCAAAAAGTGGCCAAGCTCCTGAATGAGACTGAAATCTTATTCTCAATTTCCTAATCCAGAGTCCTTTCCACAGTTTCCTCATCGGTCTTATTTTCTCTGAAGTAAATTTATTTATATTATCATATGAAATATTAAAATCTGTACAAATTAATAATGAACCACTTTAAAGTTTACAAATCCCTTCACATACATTATTTCATTAGATGCTCACAACAACCTTATAAAATAGTTATGACAGGTATTATTTTCCTCCTTAGACAATTTGGGAATTGGAGGTTCAGAGAGGTATAGTGACTTTTCAAATTTACCCAACTCCTAAGTATCAGAGATAGGATTTGAAACCATAGTCTCTCCTGTGTGCTTTCCCCTGTATCACAGAAACATTTCAATGTAAGTATTCCTTCTGATCATTCTCCTTATTTATTTTATCTGTGTCCCAGTTTCTTTCCTTCTTTCTCTTCTTCCCTTGATCATCTTGACAATGTGATTTTTTTTTCCTTGGACTATTCTATTGTTTCTTCTTCACTCCTAATGTATCATATATCTGCAATGGCTCCTATTGCTTTAACATTTAAGACACTGATCATCGCTAATCCTTTTACCCCTTTCAAATGAGATAGTATTTGTAAAACACTTGCACAGTACTTGGTGCATAGTAGGCCTTTAATGAATGCTTGTTCCCTTCCCTCCCTTTTTTCTACTTTTGAATAAAACCTTTCTTCTTTGTAGGAAACCTTAACCTCCCACACCTGCACTCCACAATATCTTCAGAATAATCAATTACCTAAGCATATGTTAATAATCTGTTTATGGATAATGAGCAAGGAACTGCTTTTATTTTGAGTCCCAACACTTCTTCATGTGTACTCTCAGCTATTCCCTTTCTTTTTTTAGTCCACATCCATTAGATAAATAGCCCTCACTCTTTTTTGGTTCATTCAATTCAGTGGCAATAATTTAAGTTCAAAGAGATGTTTCCCACTCACAGGCCCTTTCTGAGATCTGCCTGTACAAGAGCTGCTTGAGCAGTAGCTGCATTTGAGATTTCATTTTATTTTGAGCTGGTTACATAAATGATTAATCAACACGTATTTATTAAGTGACTATTATAAGCCAAGACTGTACCTAACCATGGGGAAAGAAAGACAAAAATAAAAATCTCTGCTTTCAAGGAACTTATGTTCTACTGGAGAGACAATATAAAGTTGTATAAATATGTACAAAATTAAACAAAGGTAATTTGACACTACTGGGAGTCGAGGGCATCAGAAAAGGCATTACATGGAGGGAAACAATTGAGCTGAGACTTAAAGGAACCAAAAGATTATAAGAAGTAGAAGTGATGAGGAGGGAATGCACTCCAGGCATGAGGGACAGTCACTGCAAAGGCACAAAGGCACATGGAGTTCATATGTGAGGAATAACAGTGAGAAGATCAGTCTGGCTGGGCCCACAGAAAAGGGAATCATATATATTTTTTAAAAAACTGGAAATGTGGTTGTAAAAAGATTGGAAGGACTTTAAGAGCCAAATAAAGAAGTTTATATTTTTTCCTAAAGATAGCAGACAGCCAATGGACTTTACTGAGTAGTGCAATTATGTGGTAAGACCCACAACTTAGAAAAATCACTTAGAAGAATAAACTGGAAAGGGGAAAAACTTCAAAAAAGGGAGACTAACTAGGAAACAGTTGTTGCAGTCAGGGGTGATAGATGGTAACAAGGGCTTGAATTAATGTGATGCCCACCTGACCAGAGGAAAGAACACAGATGTGAGAAATTTTGTAGAGGTAGGAATCTTAAAGTGGCTATATGGGAGGAATGCCAAATTATTTATGGGATAAGGAAGAATGAAGAGCTAAGGGGAAAAATTCAGGTTGTGAATCTGGATAACTGGAGAAAAGATATACCCTCCACAATAATAGGGAAGGTTGGGTAAGGTTTATGTTAGGGGGGAAAGATAATGAGTTCTGTTTTGTACATGTTGAGTTTGAAATGATCACAAGGCACTTAGTTTGAAATAGCCAATAAACAGTTGGAGTTGTATGATCAGATAGTAATATGTTAGGACCAGAGGTCAGGAAGTTGGGGCTATGTATATAGAGCTGTGAGTCATCTATTGAAATGATAATGAAACGAGTTAAAAAGATCATCTCATGAATGAATAAACAGAGAAATGATAAGATACTAGAGTTTGGGGATACACTCACAGTGAAAAGTATAATGAACCAGCAAAGAAGATAAAGAAAAAAGTAAACAGACAGGTGGGGGAAAACAATATCATGTCATGAAAACCTGGAAAGAGAGAACATTCAAGAGAAGAGATGGTTCACAGTATTAAATGCTACTGAGAGGCCAAGAAGGAGGAGAATCGAGAAAAAGACCAGCAGATCTGGCAATTAGAAAATCATAGATAACTTCGGAGAGATCCAGCTACAGTTGAGTAAAAAGATCAGAAGTTGTATTACAAAGGATTAAATAAGAACTTGAAAGGAGAAGATGTGGAGGCAAAGAGAATAGATAACTTTACCTAGGAGTATGGCTGAAAAAGTATCTAAATGATAGCTTTAGGGATTAATGGGTGATTTAAAATCTGGGAGGCTTATGTGTGATTTCAGGAATCAGAGAAAGAAATTGTAGACAGGGAAAGACTAAACATTAGAAAAGAGGAATGATCGTAAATGCAATCTGTCTTTGGGACCCTACTGTCTTTGCACAAAATCACAGACTCTGAAAGTTGTAAATGTCCTCAGAAATCATCTTGTTCAAATCTTCTTAAAATATGAATCCTCTCTATAAAATCACTAGCCAAAAGAATCCTTCAGTTCCTGCTTAAGGACTGTATAATGACTCACTACCTCCTAAGAGATCCTATTCCATTATTGAACAACTTGAATTATTGGAAACTTTTGCTTAGAAACATGAGATCAGACTCAGAAAAAGCCTTTGACAAAATACAGCACCCATTCCTTTTAAAAACACAAGAGAGCATGGGAATAAGTGGAGCTTACTTTAAAATAAGTAATATTTATCTACAACCATCATCAAGCATTATCTGTAATAAGAATAAACACATAACCATCCCAATACAATCAGGAGTGAAGCAAGGATGCTCATTATCATCTCTATTATTCAACATTGAACTGGAAATGTTAGCTATAGCAATAAATAAAGAAAAGTTAAATTGAAGAAATTAGAATATAGAAATCAAACAATAACCCTTTACAGATATGATATTATTCTTAGAGAATCCTAGAGATTCAATTTAAAAACTACTTGAAATACTGAAGAAATTTAGAAAAGTTTTAGAATGCAAAATAAGCCCACATAAATCATCATTTCTAACATATTACCAACAAATTCCAGCAGCAAGAGACAGAAAAACAAATTCCATGTAAAATAACCAAAGACAATATATAACCATGGGATCATAGATGTTTAGCTAGAAGAGAATTTGAAGGTCCTCTATTCTAGTCTTCTTACTTTACAGATGGGAAAACTAAGATGCCTAAGTCCTTAAGTAACTTGATAAAAGTCACACAGGTAGTAAGTGGCAGGGTCAGTATTTAAGTCAAGGTCCCCTGAATTAAAACCTAGTGGTCTTTTATTTTTTCTTGTATTAAACTCAATTTGTCTTCCTATAACTTCCACTCATTGTTTTTAGGTTTGAGAGCAAGACTTTGGGGTCAAGCAGAACTTCTATGGGAGAAGTTAAAAATATTTGAAAACAATCATCAAGTTTTAAGTCCCCTTCTGTCTTACCCTCTGTCCCCAACTTATTCTTATCTGCTTCAGGCTTCAATTTCTCAACAAAATAGTCAAAGCCTCAGATATAATTTTCTCCAATCTATAGAATAAAGTATATTACAAATATTTGGGTCAGAAGTTTTATATAAAATACTAAGATTCTCCAAACCTTGCTATCCTTCCTCTCTGCTTAAATAAAAGGATCAACAGACTTTGCCATTTCCCCATTCACGAAAATTAAACTGAAAACATCTGCTAAAGGTTTACACTTGCACAGCAAACTCTTCATAAAATTCAGTGAGGAACCCATCTGTTCCAGACACACTCTCATTTCTCACCAGTCTTATTGTGCTTTCTATCTCCTGGGCAGTTATTTTGGCTTCCAAATCCTAAATTTTCCGTCTGTCGATGATTTTCTAAATGATGCTTCTAAGTTTTTAACTCTCTTCTTCCATTCTTCCTTCTTTTCTGAACAAATCTAAGAAAACAATCTTCCCTCTCTTAACTTTCCTTTTAAATTGTCTGTCATTATCGTTTAATGTCATATTTTCCCCTTCCATCTTCCTGTTAAGCAGAACACATCACTGTACTTTTCTTATTCCAAATTTTCCTCATTTCATCTTTGATCCGTTATCTGTGCAAATCCTCGTCTAGTCCCTTATTCCTAGTCCTTATTATTTTTTTGGAGGCAGGAATCCCCACTAATCTCATACATCATGGAGAAATAGGGGTTGCTCATCCTTTATGTACTTTACCTTTGACCTCTTCCTCATCTGAAAAAGTCTTCATCCATCACCATTCTCTTCCCAATATTCCTATCTTTCTTAAATTAACTGCTTGCCTCACTAAATCCTTTATTTTATAAGGCAACATAAATATTCCTTTTATTTTGTGATTTTGTCATGATGGGGGACTCTTGCTATAGAAACTTTCTTCACCAACACAGATTGCAATCCCTATATTTTAGTAGATACATCCTAAGGAATTATCTGAGGCTTGTAGAGACTTAATGACTTGCCAGAGATCACACTTCTAGTTAAGTGTTGCAGGTGGGATCTGAATCCAAATATACCTGAATCCAAGTACAGCACTCTATCCATTATTCTTTAATGCCTCAAGTATCAACGTTCCTCTCCATGCCCCCCCTTCCTTTTCCTCTCAATCAGTATTGATATTTTTCTCCTTTTCAACAGGCTTACTCTATTTGGCTCTCCCGCCTTCCTTTTCCAAAGGAAAGAATCTAGTACTGACACATGTGAGCAGGGCTCCCTTCTGTGTATATAGCCCTGGGTGACCTTAAATAAATCAGCACAGCTTCTATTTATCTGCACACAGTAGAAGCTAAGCCTGTTTTAGTCCTTTAGGAATGCAATTTGTCTGCAGTGATTAGAGGTTATGAGAATGCTATTTGCTAAAGGTCTTGGGTTATTAGCTGCATATAGTGTTTACAGGTGCCTCTTTCAACACAACCCATCAGACAGATGCAGTTAATCTTGCATTTGGCCATCTAGCTGAAGCAGGAATTGTTGGTATCTTACGTGTGTTTTTAAGGCATTGGCTCCTACACTCCCTTCTCCATATTTCTCAAGATAAGACAAAAAGCCCTCAGACATTTCCAGGCCACCCATCATCCAGGGGAGCAAACCTGGTGGAAATCTGACCTTTGCAACTGTCTGCCGGTCTAATGCTCTTATCTCCTTGACAGTCACAGCTACTGAAGACCCAGAAAAGAAATCCCTACCACCAAAGTCCTCACCAACACATGGTTCAAGCAGATATGGTTTTGTCCATAGAAATGATATTACTTTGCCCTGCCACAGCACCCTGAGAACCATGGGACATTCCATCAGACTTGCTGCTGAAATCTCTTATCTGTATTATCTTTCACTCATTAGAAAATTAGCCCCTTTAAGGCAGGGATTATTTTCACTTTTTTTTTGTTTGTATCCCCAGTGTTTAATAAATGTTTTCATTCATTCATTCATTCCTTATCTCTAAATTCCCAGATAATGACAATATGAAATGGAGCAGACCAGACTAATATCAATGAGGTATAAATTGAGTGTGCATCAGCAAAAACTTCCTTCAACTCACAGCAGTCTCTTTCCTCCTTGACATAGCCTTTGTCCAAGTAATCAAACACCTGTCTAGAAGCCACCTGGGAGAAGAAATCTCAGGATGGTTCCTATCACACGAGTCTCTAATTAGAACTTGAGAGCTGATTTATTCTACACACTTCTCTCTACTACAAATTTACTTCTCCAATCATATCGCAAGCAAATCCCAGTTTTCTGCAATCTGATTTTTGACTGGGTAGAAATCATTCTTTATATTCTTATTAAGAATAATAACTCCCAAGTATATTGCTTCTTAAGAACTGCAACAACTCTATGAACCATAATTGTCAGTTCTGGTGTCCAGGTCAAACCCAGTCTCTCAGAGAAAAGGCTTCAGATTCATGGTAAGGGATTTCATCCCACGATTGGTAGGCAGAAATAAAAAAAAATGACCTAGGGGACTGTGAGGCCATATGCAGGGGTGCCATCTCTGGTGGGGGGGGGGAGTGAAAGAGCAGAATGAGACTGAGCAGGAGATGATTTCACCAGAAATACAGGATGTTAGAAACAAGAAGCACATCATCTGATACTTATTTTGAGTAGTTATTCTTGCTATTTCATTTCCTTCTACCTGTTGGAGGACAAGTACTCTCAGGAACCTTTACATTTCTATATCTTAGAACAAAGTCACAGTCACCCTACTTTGTTATGGCTCAACAATCATGTGAAACTACTCCTCTCACTTTCAAGAGCTTGAACTCCAAAGTCCCTGTCCTCTCTTCATCATTCGTCCTTCCACTTCTTCACTGATTTGAGTTTTAGTCCTTTCTGCAACTACATCTTGTTTTTTTCTTCCATTAATGGGCTTCACTTCCGTCCTTTCACTGTCTTAATACTCTAGCCAGCCATTTCAGCAAGGCACTGCCCCATAACTTTTGAATCTTGTCTGTTTTTCTATTCCCAGGATGCTCATCCTCAATGCTGGGGTCACCCCCATCATTAAGCTCCTTTATTTCTGCTTCCCTGATTGTTCATCTAGCTCTTTTTCTATTGTACTCTAGGGTCTCCTCAATTTCTGACTTAAGCTTTGGTAACTCTAGCCCCAAGGATCTCTGTCTTCCCTGAGATCCTCCTGCCCTTGTGATTTAAAGCACATTATTTATTACTTAAGTATTCCCTAATTGCTCATTTCCCTGACTGGGCTGCAGGTTTCTGGAAGGCAGCTATTTGGTCTTAGGTGTGGACACATAAGAATAAGGTAGACAACAGCAAGTCTTATGGTCTAGTCTTCCTAGCCCTGAAGTGATAACCCCACTTAGAATCTTAACTCTCTACTCCTACAGTGACTATAATATGCGGAACTACATGGTACTTCCTGCTTACTCTTCCTCCTCCCCAATTCTTTTTAGAGTCCCACTGAAGCAAAAAGCCTCCTCAAAGGTACTAGTAGCTAGTCTATATCATCTGTTGCAAGAGAGATACAGAAATCAATAGGTTGTAGGAATCCCTTATTTTGAACCCGCACTGACTCCATCCATACTGGGTTTAGGAACAGGATTAAGATGATCTCTAAACCAATAAGTACTGTTGTTATCCTTTTTGTTTCAGGCCAAGTGGCTACATTATTTTTGTCCAGACTTGGGATTACATTGGTGTGGGGAATTCCAGAATAGCTTGGTGGCCCAGTGGATAGAATGCTAGCTAAAGAAGAGATTTCTGAGAGGGTCATAATATTTGTCTTCAAATGCCTTAAGGTCTGTCAGGTGGGAGAGGAATTGGATTTGTTCTGTTTGGTCCTGGCAAATAGGAATAGAACCTATTTCTATGTGAGTGGCCTGATGTGAGTGGAACTCTCTACCAATTAGAGCTGTCTTAAAGCAGAATGGATCACCTTGGGAACCAGGGAGTTCTCCCTCACTAGAAATCTTCAGACAAAGGCTAGATGGTTATTAAGTCAAGTAGATATTCTTCTTTCTAGTAGGGGTTCCTATATCTCAACTCCCAGTTCTGAAATCCTATGATTCTAATATGTGTGTCACATCATCCATCATATCAAAAGTGATTTACTGACCACTTCAGAGCTGAGCATGAGTGCCAATCAACTTGTTCTCTAGGATGCAGAAGGAAATCAACGAGGCAGGAGGTAGGAGGGAATGCCTGCCTTATTTCAGAACTGGGAAAGATTGGTAATTACAGTTTAAAAAACCCCTAATCATTCAACAGTTAACGCATGCTGTCCTTTAAGATAAATAGATCATCTTATTTGAGCTTCTCAAAAATCATGTGAGGCTATTGATTGGAGAATTGCAAATTAAAAACAACTATAAGGTACCACTTCACACATATCAGATTGTCTAATATGATAGAAGAGGGAAATGATAAAAGTTGGAGAAAATGCGGGAAAATTGGGACACTAATGCATGGTTAACGAAGTTATAAACTGATCCTAAGATTTTGGAAAGCAATTTAGAATTATGCCCAAATGACTATAAAACTGGATGTATCCTTTGATCCAGAAATATCAGTACTATCAAAGAGATTGTTAAAAAAAAAAAAAAAAAAAAAAAAAAAAAGGAAAAATGATCTACACGTACAAAAATATTTATAGCTGCTCTTTTTGTGGTGACAAAAATTGGAAATTGAGGGGATATCCATCCGTTGGGGAATAGATGAATACGTTGTGGTATATGAATGTAATGGAATACTATTGTATGGTGAGCAGGTGGATTTCAGAAAAACCTGGAAAGACTTGCGTGAACTGATGCTGAATGAAGTAAGCAGAACCAGGGGGACACTGTCACAGTAAAAGCAACATTGGACAATGATCAACAATGATTGACTTAGCTTTTTTCAGCAATATCCAAGGACAATATCTAAAATAATTCCAAAAGATTCATGATGGAAAATTCCATCTATATCCAGAAAAAGAACTGGAGACTGAATGCAAATCAAAGCATACTATCTTCACTTTTTTCATGGTTTTTCCTTTTTTTAGGTTTCTTCTCTCACAGTATGACTAATGTGGAAATATGTTTTACATGATTGTACATATAACCTATATCGGTTACTTGCTGTCTTGGGGTGAGGGAAGGCAAGGAAAGAAGAAAAATTTAGAACTCAAAATCTTATAAAAATGGATATTGAAAATTGTATTTACATGTAATTGGAAAAATAAAATGCTATCTACATTTTAAATAAAATAATAAAAGTATCCTATGAATGGGTGTTATTATTAACCCCATTTTACAAATGAGAGAGAAAAAGTAGCTTGCCCAGGATTATAAGCTAATAAGTCTCAGAAGTAGGATTCAAATTCAAACCTTCCTGACTTCAAGTCCAGCTGGCTATCCACCACACCATTTAGCAGGCCCAAAGCAAAGCTGAAGACATGCATTTTATTCTATCACATCATAAATATTTGGGACTTTTGAGATAGTCCAGAGGACAAAAATACAGTTGCTGCCTTCTACAAGGAGTTTGGACCAAAAGACCTCTGAAGATTTTCTTCAGCTCTGACTTCCTATAAATCTTTGGCCCTGTGACTTTAGGCAGATACTTCTCTGAAACTCAGGTTTCTTCATCTGTAAAATGAGCAGATTTCAAAAGATGACCTTTCTACTCCCTTCTCCAGTCAACTTTGTATGATCCTCTGTAATAAGAGGTCTATTTATAGGCAGGCTGCAATAAATAACACTTGGTGTTATGAATCCCTATTCAATGATGGATTATGTAGAGCAGGGGTCTCTAAATGTTATTTTAGGAGAAATAACTTTTTTTATTTCTGAATTCTATACATCCTTTGTAAGGGAGGGAGAAGGAGGAAGGAAAGGGCTGAAAACAGAACTCCTGATGCTTCTGGAAATCTCAATTGATAGTAATAGCCACTACCAGGTTAGGGATTCTCCCAGATGAGATGTCTTGTTTAAACTGTGGGATGAAGATATTATGTTTTAGAATTTGGCCAGTAGGAATACTAATGCAAATTGGTCATTCATTTCAGAAAAAAAAAGTATAGATATAAGCAACATATAAAAACCTTTCAAAAGGCAGCCTTTTCTGAGCTGTGCTTGGTATCCCAGGTAACAAAATACACCCGTCATTCCAAGGGGTACTGGAATTGCCTGAGAAATTGCCTGATGTAGGGTTGGTCATAACATGAAAAAGACACTCTGCTGGTTTAGCCTGGTGCTAAGGGAGGGGATAGGGGGGTGGATAATGAATGCAGCCGTGCCCACCTGGCAAGGCTTTGAGCAGAATGCTCGTTCACTATCTATTAAATGAATGAAAGTTGAGGGCTTTTTAGGGTTCTATGAACTAGATAGCTCATAAGTCTGAGTTTTCTGGAATAATAGAATATCAGCTAGCCAGAGCAATATAGTCGAAGGGGCTGTTGGATCTGTAGTCAGAAGACCTGGGTCTAAATCTTGGCTTCCTACTAACTACCTGAGATCTTGGCCAAATCACTTCCCCTATTTATTTTAATGAAAGGCTGGGATTTGATGGTTTCTAAGCGTATTTCCTGATCCGGGATCCCATGATCCCTCAACAGATTCTTTCTCTAGAAAGACTCGGGCAGTTGTTTACTCTTTACCCACTGGGTGGTGCTAAAAGGCTTCCCTGCCTAGGGGCTCCTGGAAATACTGGGCTAATATGTACAGATTGCTCTTCTTAGTTTTTTTGCACCTAGTTAGTTTCTCTAGTTGGTCTGCTGTTGACATCTAATCTTGACTTTTATCTCCTCCTCTGTCCTCCCACACTCCTTAGTGTGAAGTTCCCTCTCATCCCTTGTACCCACTTGACATGGAAATCCACCAGGCACACCGCCCACTCACCATGTCACTTTTGTTCCCAGGGTGCTAAGCTGCCTCCTTACAGCCTAGCCACTCATTTCTAAGCACCACACGGCATGCGCCGAAAGAAAAAGAAAAAAAGGAAAAGAAAAAGTTGAAGATGCCCCAAGATGATCCCAAAGCCAGAAGAGAAAAATATCTCTTAACTGCCTACTATCCCCAAGAGTCTGTGCTACGCATGGGAATGCACAAATGAAAAATGAAACAATACTGCCCTCGTGAAGTCTACATTCTATTAGATGGATACAGTATATATGAACACTCTTCCAAACTGGAGGAATTTAGTACAAAGTACATACAAAGTAAATCAAAGCATACAAGTAAATTCAAAGCCCATACAAAGTAAATTAAGAGGGGAAAGAGCATCAGTAACTCTGGGAATGAGGAAAAGGTCTTGTGTACAAGGTACCCTGAGCTGTGTTTTGAAGGAAGCTAAATGCTGTCTCTCCATCAATAAATGCTGTATTTAAGCATCTATTCTCTGTTCTCCATTATGATAGGTTCAGAGAGAAGGGAAAAGAAATATTCTCTTCCCTCAAGGAGCTTATAAACTGGTGATGGCCACAGAAGAGACACCCAAATAATTCAGAGGATAGTCAGAGAATCATTCAGGTGTGTGGTGCTATCCATCCAGAGGAGCTTTTCTGGAAAATTTATTGGATATAAGAGCTTATTTTTGTAATCCATTATATGCCATCATGTGAGAATGGCTGCCTCAAGGAGCACTGGCAGTGGTTAGAGAGACATCATGGTCTAGTAGAAAGAACATTGGAATGGGGATAAGGAATCTTGGATCTAATCAAGATGATCTTAGGCAAATCACCTTCTCTGTAGTTATTATTCAGTTGTTTCAATCATATCCAACTCTTCAAAGTCCAAGTTGGGGGTAATTTGCCATTTCCTTTTCCAGCCTATTTTACAGATTGGGAAACTGAAGCAAACAGGATCAAGTGACCTGCCCAGAATCATATGGCTGAAATGAGATTTGAATTCAAGTCTGCCTGATTCCAGGCCCAGGGCTCCATACACTACTTTCTCTGGGCCTCCATTTTTTTCTTCCTTAAAACAAAGGAGTCAGACTAAGTTTGCTTTAAGGTCTCTAATATTGTGTAATTCTAGATGCTTTGAGAAAACATTTTCCATGAAGTGGTGGGAGGGAAAACTAGATTTCAGGCAGTTAAGAAAGTAATATGTGGATAAAAAGTGAAGTGGATGCCATTTGGAGCAAATGCCCAGCCCACCAGTATCCTCCTAGAAACAGTTCCTTCCCACTAACAGAACAGTCCCAAGTGACAGCAGATGCTTCTTTTGCAGTGGCAGATTGGGGACAATTTAGTCCATTTTATTTGGTATAGCACAGTTCAGAAGCAAATGAGAAAAGTAATCAGCAGTTTTCTAAAGTAAGGGGATTGGGGATAGGAAGGCAATGTTGCAATGCCCTTGCCATCCATAAGCAAAGGAAAAACTAAAAGATACACTGAGCTTCTAAAAACCTTGGTCAGGGATGAGTTTGGCCACCAGAGAAGCAATGGCACAGACATTTCAGATGAAGGCTCCTCCAATTGGAGGAATTTAATGAAGGTTCACAGACTGGAGGGTTCAAACTGAGTGAAATGTGAATCACATATAACAAAAAAAGCATAGGCCAAATACCAAATCTCTCCTTCTCCCTTGGATATTTAGAATTCTTCTCTATTGACTACCTCCCTGACATAGAATCAAGACAATACAAAATATAGAATGTCAGAGAGAGAAAAAACTACAGAGATCACCTACTTAAATCCCATTATTTTCTTGATGGGGGAAATCAAAGTTCAGAGAGGGAAAAGGACTTCTAGTAATGATAGCATGTTACAGCCATATTGACTTGCTTCATTGTTGAATAAGCCAACTAGCATCAACAGGTACATCAACTGATATTAAACAGTTCAGAAACTGATAATAAGAATTTCATCATAATTTATACATCATAATCCCTTTCTATAGACTTTCTTGTCTATTATGGTTTAAAACAAGTCAAATCTCCTTCCACTATTTCTAATATCAAGGTACCTTTAAAGGAAGTAGGATAAAAAAAGTTTGGATTCGTACTCTCTCCTGGAACATTTTCTCTGAGAATGTTTGATATAAGCCTTACAAAGGAATGCCAATTAAGTATCACCAGGTCACGCCTAGTACCGATCACTATTTAACTGACAAAAGGTATCCCATCTCAGGACTGGGTTATTCTGATTAAGAATTTTAATAGGCAGCCTTTCCCCTTCCTTCAAGTCACTAGAAATTATGCTCTCTGCTTTCCATTTTACTTTTGTATATACAACATCCAATAGGGTTACTTAGCAGATACATAACAAATGCTTATTGAATGGAACTGGATGTCTATAGCCATTCCATTTCATTTTTTTCTTTTTTTTTTAATGGTTTATGAACACCTTCTTTTTTTATATACAGATATCCTTTCCCGATGGTTCTACCACTCTCCTCCCTCCTTCCTTTCCTTTAACAAAGAAATAATGTTAAGCAAAACACAGCAATGCAGTTGTCACATTTGACAATGTATCTCGTATCTACAGTTCTCAACCTTTCTGCAAGAGAGAAAGAGGTATGTTTTACTATCAATCTTCTTAATTCAAGTTCAGTCGCTACAACAGTTGTTATTCAGTTTTGTTTTCCTTTATATTATTGTGGTCATTGCATAAAATTTCTCTTGGTTCTGATCACTTTACTGTGTTCCAGTCTTCCAGGAGTTCTCGGAATTCTTCATACAGATAATTTCTTATGGGATAATATTTCATTACATTCATGTTACAAAATTCCAACTTCCAATTTTGAGCTATCACAAGAAATCTGTTACAGATATTGTGTGTGTATATAGATATATAAAGGGGAAGGAGGCCAGGGGATGTTAGTCCAATGGTTCCTCCATAGATCAAAGGCTAAGGACAGTTTCATTACTTATCTAGCAAAGTTCTAAAGTTCTTTCCAAAATGACAACCAATTCCATTTCTCAACTGTAGTTAGCTACTTCTACCTCATTCTAGGTTCCTTAGATAAAAAGATTTCCAAGGTTCGACACAGAATTCACAGTAAAACCTTCTAGAAGTTTGGAACCTTAGAAATGAAGTGATGGTAAATACACTTGAATCCTCCAAAGAACTCACTGATCTAGCATTTCCTCCAGCGTGCTGCCAACCTTTATTACTGGGCAAATTGTGATACATGAATATAATGGAATACTATCTCATAAGAAATGACCTGTATGAAGAATTCTGAGAAGCTCTTGAAAACTGGCAGAAACCCATACAGAGTGAGCAGAACCAACAGTTCAAAACTCTGCTTTTATAATAGGAACTGAGGGAATCAGTCACTCGATAAGTGCCTACTGTGTGCACTATAGTAATGGGGGGATACAAAGAAAGGGAAAAACCAGAGTCCCTGCCCTCAAGGAGATCATATTCCAAAGGGAGGTGACATGCAAACAACTAAGTACATACAAGATGTAGACAGTGTAAATATAATCTGAGAGAGAAGGCACTAAATTTGAGAGGGACTGGAAAAGGTCTCTCACAGAAGGCTGGTCAACCACTAGATGCTTTACCAAGGACA